>NC_080686.1:29823792-30126823 GCF_030445035.2 Dasypus novemcinctus | reverse complement strand
TCTACCCTCTTGAATTCAGCACTATTTCTTCAATCCCACCGGCATTAAGAGATGGAAGCAAATTTACCCTTAATATTTTAAAAAATTATCTGTTTATTGGGTTTAGAGTCCAGTCCCAAAGATAATGAAAGGATTGGAAAGATCTAATGTATAAAGGAAAATGAAAGATACCAATGTGCTTTATCTCACAAAGGCAAAAACCAACAAACAAAACTAGCCGTTCCCCACTAAAGAATGTAAGAAAAATGAAACTGTGCTGCAATGTAAAGGATTAAGAAAAATGTCAGACTGTCTTCAACGTGGATTTGGGTTAAATTCTAATGTTTTTGATTCTCCTCTTTAATATTACTATATTGTTTAGACTCATCTATTAAGGACAGCTTGGTACAGTCCCTGCTATATCCTTGCCCAGGGGCTGACAGATGGATCAGATAACTGCTCAGCATTCCTTCCAGCCCCACACTTTTGTTTTCCTGAATAGCTGGGCTGCAGTATCAGCGGAGTCGATTTGCCCTTGCAAGTTAGTGGCAAGAGTCTGCTGCTTGACAGAAAACACGAAGTCTCTTTGTCCTCAAATTAAATGCTTCTCTACCCTGTTCTAGATTATATTGTACCGTTAGTGATACCTTCCTGAGTGAATCATAAAATATTTTTGGTCTTCTAGAATTCCCTAGCAGAATGCAGACACTTACACCCTAAGGGAAGGCAATGTAACTAAAACCCTTATCAGACAGGATCAGAGACGGAGGCTGGACCTGCCACCTAAGACTGGAGTGGGGGGAGAAGAGAGTCCCAAAGCAGATGGAAGAAGGAGTTGCCGGACTGTGGAGGGTGTGCCCAGTTTAAAATGCTTCTCTGCATTCATGCAGAATATAAGGCTCAGCTACCCCTGCGCGGGTTTGGCCAGTTTTTCTATGAGCCTGGACCTTCTGTCAGGTCCAAGAACTGGACAGGACCCTGCAACCACAACAATAATCAGACCAGGCAGGGCTCCCACTTTCCTGCAAAATACTGAATGCACAGTGACAATGACCATGTGGGCTCCACACTCAGGCAATAAATAACAATGTAGTTACTATTAGGTATAAGGTACGGGTCTAGGCCCTTGGAATGGAACAGTAACTGAAGTGGACAAATCCTTTACCGTCATGGAGCTTGTGTTCTGTAAAAGGGAGTTATATAATGAAAGAGCACACGGTGCTCGAAGAGTTATGACCAGGAGCCCTGCCCTAGCTGACGTGTCCACCCTGAGAAAGAGCTGTTTCTATTGACATGTGAAGGTTTAGTAGTAGTTGGTGAAAGGTGTGTGTTGGGGCACAGCGGGATGCATGGAGAATGTTCCATATAAAGTTATCAAATATTCTCAAGCTACCACAAGCTACTAGTATAGTAGTAAGATGGGTAGAAGAATAACTTACATCTGTCTCTTACTGTTATCCAACTATTAATACAATAAATAATTTTACAGTAATACAAAATTATAATTTAAACTATTTTGTCTCACTTTACTTTGTGGCTTTAATGCATTCCTTTTAAAATTATTACTTGTAAATTGTGATCAAATTCTATATGGATATGGCATAACTTGAAGTTAAAAGTCAAGGTCGAATAGACTTTTACCCCTGATCATGCAATCATTGAGAACCAATCCCATAATGTGTAAGGTGTTAATGTCTGCAAATAAAATATCATGTTTGACATTGTGGCATGGATTTTCCCCCACCTACGCTGAATATGAATTATAGGTTGGTTCCTGCACTACAGGTGGACCTGTGGCAGCCCAGCAGTATCTCCTACGTATCGGAGGGAACACTTACTGACGTCCATACTCCCCACAATGCTTCCCAAGTGCTGTTAGCCTTCGTGCAGGAAGCCAGCATCCAGTACAAGTAAGCCTTCCTTTTCACTTGTATAAAATTCATTTGTCCTAAACTGAATATATATGATGGTTGTATTCCATTTGAGTGTCTACAAAACTCTTTCAGGTACTGTTTTAGGGATCAGAAAAGTTGATGTGAATACAACACAGCCCCTACCTTTGATGTGCCTGTTAGTCTAATGAGGGGTGGGACAGTCACACTGACCTATCATTTCACTCTTACACAAGTATTCAGTTGTAAACACAGAGAGTTTTTCTCCCTGTGAAGAAAGGAGAGTTGCCTGGCAAAGCCTAGAGGGTAGCTAGGAAGGTAGGGTCAGATAAGGTTTTCTGTAGGAGGTTGGTCAGCTAAGGCAAAGGATGAGACCTGAGAACCTTCCAGACAGAGAGGACAATATAAGCAAATGGAAGAAGCAGCACGGGATGTGTGCAGGGAATTGATGGTGTTCACCATCATTAATTTGCAGAGTTCAAGTCCGAGGGTAGAAAGAAGCTATGTTGAAGTGGATGGGGAGATTTTTGAAAGCTCTTACTGTGTCTTGTGGGTGGTGCTGTGCCACTGAAGGATTTAAGCAAGGAAGCCACATGTCAGTTGGGTGGAGGGGCCAAAGGAGACAATGACAATAGTCCAGGTAAGAGACAGTAGGGGCCTGAGTTAAGACTAGAGTAGCAGCATCAAGAGGTTTAAAAGCAGAGATGAAAAAACAAATCTACTGGACTTGGCAATTGGTTGGATGTATGTAGGAAGGGAAGAAATCAAAGATGATGCCAAGTTTTCTAGATTGGGTGACTGAGCAGACAGATTTGAACAGATTTGACTATTTTGAGGTGTTTTCTTTTTTAAGTGAATAGTTAGAATAGCAAGAGGAGAACAAGTGGGAAATAGTCATAGGAGTCAAAGAAGAAAAGAAAGATTTTCAAGAGAGGGAATGGTCAGCAGCGGTGAATGATATCCACAAGAAAACAACGGAATGGTTTCATTTGGATCTGGCAATTGAAAGCACATTGGCACCTCCAATGATAGGATTAGATTAATAGGAGAAAATGACAAAGAAGTGAGCAAGGCGACGGACTTGGCCCAGTGGTTAGGGCGCCCGTCTACCACATGGGAGGTCCGCAGTTCAAACCCCGGGCCTCCTTGACCCGTGTGGAGCTGGCCCATGTGCAGTGCTGATGCGCACAAGGAGTGCTCTGCCACGCAGGGGTGTCCCCTGAGTAGGGGAGCCCCACGCGCAAGGAGTGCGCTCCATAAGGAGAGCAGCTCAGTGCAAAAGAAGGTGCAGCCTGCCCAGGAATGGCGCCGCACACATGGAGAGCTGACACAACAAGATGATGCAACAAAAAGAAATATACATTCCCATGCCGCTGACAACAACAGAAGTGGATAAAGAGCATGCAGCAAATAGACACAGAGAACAGACAACTGGGGTGGGGGGGGAAGGGGAGAGAAATAAATAAATCTTAAAAAAAAAAAAAGAAGTGAGCAGGAGGTGAAAATATGAAACAGCAGAGCAGGCTAGTGCTTCTAGCAGTTACAACAAGGAGAGAAGAGAAAAAGAAGTAACTGCAGAGGGATCCAGCATCCGTGACTGAGATTTTTACATGTCTACCGACAGAGGGGAAGGACTTGTAGGTAGGGAAACATCGATGGTGCAGGAGAACGTGGAAGCTTGATGGAGAAGACAGGAGAGAACATACAGGTGGAGGGGTGGGTTCAAACTGTAGGAGGGATTCCTTTATCCTCTAAGACTAAAGAGGTAAATATTGGTCTCGTTACGGTTATAGGGAGGACAGTTGACAAGCTGAAGGAGATCAGAGCCAATGACTAAATTTTATGGGTGAAATAAGAAGCAAAATTATCTACTGAAATTGAAGAAAGACGGGGGTTGAAGAGGGTTGCAAAGAGAAAAATTGAGATACGAAATAATAAAAATTTGGCTGCAGAGAAGAGATGGTAACACCAAAAAAGTTGAAATTTTGTTGAACAAGAACATAAAAATGTCAGGATTGCAAGGAAGCTGAGGTTGTTCATGAGTCTAGTTCAAGTATGCATCCATGGGGTCTAATCTGGATAGGGTGGTAGTGTCAGGGAGGGATGATGGGACAAAATCAAAGAATCAAGGGAGGCATAAAGGGTTTTATATTGAAAAACAGGTCTAAGTGTGATGAAGGCATTGAACAGGAAGGAAGGAATATTACAATAAAGTGTGGAATATTGGATATTAAGATTACTGTGGTTTGGGGGGGTGGGGGATATACGGGAACCTCATATTTTTTAATGTAGCATTTTTTTGTAATGTATATATCTTTAAAAAAATACAATTTACAGAAATGATGGGGTGGAGGGGTAGGGAATGGGAACCTCTTTTATGTCTTTTTATGTTTTTTAATGTAACATTCTTTGTGATCTATTAACTTTAATTTTAAAAGTGTAAAATAAAATTAAAATTAAAAGATTACTATGATGGAAGAGTTATGGCTGGTGACAAGATCCAGGGGGTGGCCACACAGGAGATGGCAGAAGTAGAGTGTTGAGTGGAGATCATTCAGGCTGGGGTGTTCAAGAATGGGTGGAGGACATCAACAGAGGCTCTTCTCAGCAGTCTTGAATCTCCTTGGCTGATGACCAAAATAAAAGTGGAGAGAGACTGTACCCCAGCAGAGGAATATCAGGGAGTAATAAGGGTTTAGAAGAAAGCAGCAAGGGATGGCAGTAACTCTGAAGGGAGGGCGGGCTTTTCCTGGAAGTTAGAAGATTAGATTGGGAGTACAGGAGAATGCCGCCACCCCTCCCTTTGGCCCCATGGTAAGTGAAAGGCTAGAAAGCCACCAAAGAATCCGTGCACTGGGGAGTCAAATTTCTGATAGGTCAAGAATATGGGAAGAGAGAGGTCTCAGAAGAGACTGGAGGATGGAAGTTTCTTTATAAGGAAAGATGGACTCCAGAGGACACAAGGTACAGGGAGTGGTGGAGAGGAGGGGAGCCGGGATGGGGGGGACGGAGTGCAGTGTAGTGAATTAATGAGATTGTGCAACAGAAGGGAGGGAAAGCCTTATCTGGGGAATTCAGGGCTTAGAACCATGCTTGTAAATGCCTAACCTCAACTACCCCAGGTTTGCAGTAACTTACTGGACTGCAAATATTGGCACCCAGGCCTGGATGATATCTGGCCAGGCCTGCTCTCTGGTCCCTGAGAGACCCTGGGTCTCGGAGGAAGGCAAGGTGGCAGGAAGTCCAGGCAAATACTGCCAGAAAACAGCATTTCTGGTCCACACATATACTGCCTGCCAGAAAGATGGTTACAGTCTCAGTAAAGCACCAATGTGCTTTTTTGCAGAGAGATGCTTTATCTGGGCTTCTAGAATAGAGACAGTCCTGGCTGTGCATAAAACTATTGTTCATATCCCTCCAATCTGAGTCATCGCTGTAAATTTGGAGGCTCGCTTTGATTCTCTGAAGGCCTGGAAGGAAAGGACTTGGCAATTACATCTATAGGTGTTCAGTAACAACTCACATGCTTCATTAATTATATTATTCGGTAGAAAAGAATATACCAATTCGTGTATCATTAAATATAGATCATGTGGAACTGGTATAGAATAAATTACCACATGGTGTCTCAGAGAATAGGGAAAAAAATGAGCATTTTAAATCAGTTGTCTTCCTCGTAGAGAACAGTCATTTAGAATTATTCATTTTGTTAGTCCCAAGGTAATCCCGCATAAAAGTCAATTAAAATCCAAGGGGCCAGTAGGTAGAAATCATTTTAATTGACTTTTATTGTTGTAGCCTGGGGTGTTTTCAAAAGATTATCTTTCACTCTGTGCATCTATACATAATGTGTAGCTATAGTCATATTTAGAGTGGAGATATGACCCTGTGTCTGGGACCTAGAGGTGATCAATGAGATGACAGACAAGATGGCTCATTCTGTAATTTAAAAATATGTCATTTTGTAAAATAATTACCTTTAAAAATTGGCTATTATATTTCAAATTTTGAGCCCCCCACCCAGGAAGCTTTGGGGAGACATTTTGTACTGAGTGATAATATCACTTGAAAAATTCTTAATAGTTCCAGTCTCTATTAGAGAAGGGGTACAAAACTGAAGTAGGAATGCATAGCCCACAAAGAACAAGGAAAATATAACAGGTGAAAAAAAAATTTAGCTCCATTTCACTGCCTTCTCATTAATCAGCTTGTTTCCAGTAAACTACTTGATGAAAATGCAGCTGGACCTTCTAAATAGTTACTTTAATTTTCAGGTTGATCTTTTAGGGACTATAGGTTATAGTCTTCTCCCTCATGTGACAGAATAGCTAGGTGGGGAGCAGGTATAGCTCAGTGGTTGGATCACCTCCTTTCCATGTATGAGGTCCCAGGTTCAATCCCTGGTATCTCCTTAAAAGGGGGGGGCGGGGACCTGATGGGGCTCAGTGGTTTGAGTGCCTAATCCCCCAGTACCTCGTTAAAAAAGAAAGAAAAAAAAGGTAGCTAGCCCCCAGGCCAGGAAGCTGAAGCTGTGCTTCTCCTGCCACCACTGTCCTTTGCAAAATGGCCACTCATTCCCATGAAGCTGGTGACTAGACATTGGAGTGCTGAGTCAGCCGCCACAACTGCCTTTAACCAGTCGCATCTCTATGACCTTGACATGGTCGCAGCGCAGGTGATGGCCATTACCTCACCATTAATGTCCTAGCTTATCAGAGTCTGCCCAGCTGCAAGGGAGTCTAGGAAAAGCTGTTTTCAGCTTACCAGCTCTTGTAGTACAGGACATCCATAAAGGGAGTCAGAATCAATGCCAAGAGCCAATTGACTGTATCCAGTACAGAAAATTAAGAGAGGAAAGAGGAAGCAAGGATCAGCTCTATTCTAACGTTCTATTCCATTTTTATGTCATCTGGAATCTGGGAGCAATGAGTTTCCATTTTAGTTAGCCTAAATTAATGGTTTCCAGATTATTAGTCTAAATTAGCAGTTCTTAATCCTGGCAATATGTTAAAAATTACCTGGTTGGCTTTTTAAAAGGCCCTGTCCACAGAGAGCTTTTTAAAAGGCCCTATCGCCCAGTCAGAGGACCCAATGTGGAACATATTTTAAAAAGCTTAGATGTGATTCTAATGCAACCTGGCTTGCAAACCACCAGCCTGAATGAATGAATAAATACTGTGTATCTGAAGACTATCTCTATTTAGGGGTTTTGGAGATGTTAACTCGAAAATAAGACTGAGAATCTTAATAGTTCATTAATCAAGGGAGCTAATACCCAACTAGTATGATTCCATACACCCTCTAACTGAAAGCTTTATATTACAATTTTATTGTTTTGGTGAAAACACTAGTAAGCTTGACTAGAAAATATAAAGGTAAGTCTTTTGTATGACAAATTACCCATTAGAATTACTTTGATAATTCTCTGAATGGGCATTTCATTATGTGATTAGAAATACGTTGTCATTTATCGATTGATAATCAGACTCTAGTAAATTAAGAAGCCTAGGTTTTCTTATTGAGCTTATTAGGAAAAAACCTAACTTTGTAAAGGAAACAATAGTTATTCTGCAAAGACCTGCCAAACAAACAGATATACCCATATCAAAACTTCACAACTTTCTGAAATAACCACTCTTACCCTGAGTGGAGATAAGTTTCTACTTGTTTATATTTAGAAGGGATCCATCCACTCTGGAATTTTTTTAAAAGCAATAATCACATTACAGCTTGTTTTTGTAAACTATTCTCCAAAAATTTCAAATCTTTGAAAACTTTATTTGGTATTTATGTATTTTATCTTTCTAAACTGGAAGTTCAGAACGATTCTTGTGTAGATTGCTGGCATGGGCAGATCTTTTTCCCTTAGTTTCTTAGGATAGGAAAAAAGTAGCAAGAAGGAATGGATAGATGGTCCTGGTTGGGGAAACATACCTGGTTGTTGCCTGCGATGACTGGAATAAATTGACAGGTCATAACGTCCTCAGCCCTGATCAAACTTGTCTCTTGACTACCCCAGAGGCTATCAAAGTGTAGGGAAGTTTGGACTTTGACATAGCGGGTTCATTTGGTTCTCACAACACAGTATTTTCAATAAAAGTAACAACTGAGCAATGAAACATCAGAAGAAAGATGGCTTAGAAAGCCTTTTAGCCTCTAAATATACACACAATTGTAACCTGTATTTATTTTTTTAAAAGAAGCAAATTTTACATAATGCCAATTTAACCAATGGAGAAAAAGGTTCTATCAACCAATACAATTTCCATTAGACTAGAAGGGTAATATTTAAAAATCAGTCATAAGCCGAAAAGTTTGTTTATATGGATTACAGGCATCATCCTTTGAAGCACAAATTATCAAATAAGGTCTTATAGCAGATCGGTCTGTAATCATCTTCATTTGTAAGTTCTTTGTAAATTCATAAGGCTTGAATCTCAGTCTACAGATCAAGGGATATCTAAGCTTTGTAATCCAAATTTTCAGAAAAGTGGGAAACCAAAAAATTCAGAATCTCAAATGGGATTTATGTTTTACCATGTATCTGTCTATTGTTTCCTAGAACCATAAGACAAATGGTCTGTCCAAACAATGTTTGTGATAGCCGAGTTCTAATACTGTTACATCCCATTTCTGAACATTTGGAGCTAGACAAACTTCATTGTACTTGAGATGGAAGGCTTTTATTTTAATAATATGTCAACTGTGATCCATCAGGCAAAAGCCACAGCCATCCTTTGAATTGCCATGCAGGGCCTTGTACAAAAACTACTGTAACTCAGACCCAGTCTTGAGGCATAAGTTTAAGGGGTTGGTCTAGTACTCTATAAGGAACTGTAACATTTATTGCAGCGCTCCCTGGCTGGATCTGGTCTTTCCTTCTCTAGATTAGAGTTTCATTTTCTCTTTAATCACCTTGTTTCTACTTTTCATCTGATGCAACAAATTTCAGACCTTGTAGAAGGTCTTTTGTATTAAGCATAGTTAATAAAGAGGTGGTAGCTGCTGAAAGTATGATAATGGGTGTCTGAGAGCCTTTCTTCTGATCTGGAGGAGGTCTTGCTTGGGAAACGGGTCTTTGAACTGGCTGTGCTGTAAGAGTTTGAGCCTTATAGGCAGATGTACAATCCATTACAGATTTCAGGGTTGTACCGTGGTAGGTGCCCATAATGTCAGTTTTGAAACCTTCCATTTCTTCTTTTCCTTTTAATCTTTCATGGTCATATCTGTTGTAGGCAGCAGGGATTGGTCATTTGGTATGCAATGTGGGATCTGCAGGTGCTGCATTTGGGGCCGGTCACTGTTTAAGTGCATGCCCTGCTCTGATTTTCATAGACTGAAGAATTGCAAAAATATCATTGGAAAAAATCTTGTGCTTGGTAATATAGTTGTTCTCGTCCTCCACACTCTCTCTCTCTGCTGACTGTATCTTGGGTTACATCTATCTCAGCATCCACAAAACTCTGCTGTTTAAGGGCAGTTATGTCATCATCTAGATCAGTCTTGATAGTAAATCTTTTCTGAGCCATAATTTTGGCATTGATTGCAGCAATTTTTTCCACTGACATAGCCTCAGAAAAGATCTAATCTGTTCAGTTTGTACAATCCCTTCTTTGTGACCCTCTAAATGAGTAGCCCATCTCTCTTTATCAAGGCACACGCACTCTTCATCATCCTTCCTAGTTTCTTTGTTTCTGTTAAAACTTGTGTAGGTCACTGCTGAAGATCTATCTCTAGGGGCACTTCTGTCTCTACTTCATCATTGAGATATCCAAAAGATCTTTTCAGTCAGGTCTTCTAACCAAAGGAAGGTTTTCACTGGCTGCATGTCGGACATAAAAGGGATGAGAAGGGTGTACATTATTAAGTAGAAATAAGATAGAAGCCAATGTGTAGTACTCTCTGGGTTGGCCTTCCTTTCCAGTCTCCCAAAATGCAAATTGATCTTCACATTCTTGGGTCAGGAGAACTCCCTGAAGACCATTCATCTCCCTTCACCACCATCTCCCTCTCTTGAATGTTGTACTGTCACAAAACACTGAGCATGTCTGCCATCCTTCCTGTTTGGGTTTGCCAAAGACAAAAGTCTGCTGCTAGCAAATCCTAGATTCCTGCCACATAGTGAGGCAAGATGGTGGGTCTGTTGGTCTCTCTTCACTTTTTCCTGGAGCTCAGCTGTGGGCAATCAGGCTTCCCTTCTTGGGCCTCTTTCCCTTGAGCCTCTCAGGGTGTCTGAGCCTTTCTGCAACTCTAGGCAACCTGGAGTCCTCTTTCTCACATGGCAGGGTCAAAATTGTAGAGGTCCCTTTTCTGTCTGTCTCCTGTGTCATTGTTTATATAAGACCTCAGTAAGAGGGCAGAGACCTAACCTAGGTCACACCTCACTGAGGTAGTCCAATCAAAAGCCCTAGAGTAATCTAATCAAGTGATCCAGTCAAAGGCCTATAACTGAATTTAATGCAATCAAAGGGCCCCACACCAACAGGAATGGATCAGATCCTGAACAATCTTTTCTGGGAGTCACAAAATTCTAACTGTCACATCCCCCACCCCCTCCTCACTGCAGGACATGCCTCCTCCTTCTCCAGTCACCTCCCCCTCCCTTTTTCCCCTCCCCTATCCCTTTTCTTCTCCAGCTTCCCTACCCCCATCACCCCTGGACCCAACAGCAGCTCCAATAGCCATCCCTGCCTACAACAGCAGCTGTGGCAACCTCATTTAGTTCTTAAGACCTACATTTGCAATATTGTACAATTCTTTATCCTATGCAAATATAATGTCATTTGTAATGTACTGCCTGGAGAGGAGAAAGAAAACACTAATGCACAAGTTATTCACACTGATAACCTGAAGATCCACTCAAATTTTGAACCACTGCAAGCAGCTGCCAAGGGAATTGACCAACTTTTTACCACTCCATCTTGATTTTTTAAATATTTCCAGTTTTAAAGTAAAAAAAAATTGAAACACAAAAGCAGTAAGCAGATGATTAATTCCTGATTAAAGACTTTGCCCACACTGGGCATTCGATAAACAATAAATAAGTGAAAAGGAGTATCCTACACCCAGCATTTGACCTCAGTAAATCATGGCCCAAAAGAAGTATTTATTTGGGTCATTCAACTTTTTAAAAATTAAATGGCTTATATAGATCAGCATTGAAAGTTATTTAAAGATATTATTACATATTTTAGAGCACTTAAACCATTAAGCAAAAGGTAATTTTTGGAAGATAAAATAGGAAAGCTTTTAGTTACCTGCCAACCCCCCCAAAAAAAATCACTCACGGGCTTTTCAACTTCTTTAGGTGTTTCAGGTGGTTGGAGCCCTTGTTACTTCGTGGTCACTCTATTTAATGGGGGCAGGTGAGTACTGAGCCTATAACCAGCTCAGATGTAACATCAAGAACACTAGTGACACCACGCATTGCAGGACCCTGGAATCCCCCACCCTGGCCACAGCCTTTAGCCTCCAAATGAGTTCATTTGGCTAGCTCAGCTTTTCTTCTCTTAACACTCCTGCTCTTGGCAGCCCACTGCATAGCTCTTTCCAGCTGTGGGTATTTTTTCGGTTTCCTGTTGAGGATTGCAGCTTCTTCCCTTCTTCCCATTTCTCTCATCTTGGGATACATATGCAGGGTGATGATGTGAGCAGTTTCTCACTGATGAAAGGAATGTGAGCAAAGAGAGGACATGGAAAGGGGAGCAGCAGAGCAGCAAGAAAATGTATGTCACATCAGCCACAGAGTCTCAAGACTTGAATTTGGATTCAGATTCTGAGTTTAGATTCTGGCTCTGCACTCACTAGTAGGGTGCTGCTGGCAAGTTCTTAACCCTTTTGAGGCTCCGTTTCTCCATTTGTAAAATAACGATGATAGAACCTACTTCATCATAAGAGCAGGGATTTGAAATACATAGTACAGTGCCTGACATATAATAAGTTCTCAGTAAATCTAAGTGCTCATAGCTATTATGAAGTTCTTGTAGATGCTCAATGTAGCTATTATTACTATTTTTTTATTTAGGCTATCTGCCCATAATAAATTTACATTTTAAATTTATTATACCATTTATTTAACAGTTTTCATTTCCTTAGGAACTTTTTCCCAACATTTGGTATTTTTTAGAACTGTTCATCTTTGCTGTCCTTTTCATAGATTTATGATTTTCTTTTGATATCACATGCTTTTTATATTATCTCAATTTATTCTTCATCGTGTCTCTCACTGAAAATCCAGGGTTCTCATAGAAGATCTCCAGAAAGCACTGGAAGCGGGAAGCAGTTTGCGGACCCAAAGAAATCGAAGATCCCTTCCTGGATATAATTATGAAGTTTATCACTCCTTGGAAGAAGTATGTAATCAAAGGAAATTTCATTGCTTTTATACAAGCCTGTCGTTATCACTTTGGTCTCCACATTGGGAAACAGGAATCAAAACAGAGACAAGGGCTATATGAACGATAAATATAATTCTTATGTTTCCTAGGAATCTCAATTCAATCATCTCATCCATTATATAAGTAGCAAAATAATTTTAATTTCATTTGCCTTACCCAACCTACCCCAACAAAGGGCATGGGAAGTGCAATGGAAGAGTGAGATAATGTTGTAATAATTATGGCTATACAGACCTTAACAAAAAGCCATGGAAGGCTAGCCATACAGACATTAACAAAAAGCTAGCCAGAGCGTGCGGGCAATGATTTGGTTGAGGGGTGGAGTGACCTTTCATGCTTTCCCTGCACCCTCTGCAAAGCTGAGACTTCCCAAAGACCAAACCTCATTTGTGGCACCTCAAGACCTTTGAACGGATCATTATTTATTTTACCTGGAAAACTCACAGCAACCATACTCCACCCCACATCTTTTACCATCCACCTGAACTACTACATCTCAGCTTTAGTAAGATGGTGGGTGTTTCTAATCTTCCACACTAGGTCAGACCACGCTACCCTGGGGTATTTCCTGCCCCCGTAGCATATGCATGTGATGACTACCCCAGTTTTCAATTATATCATTGTGTGATTGTTTGTTTAATACCTTTCTTTCCTAGTAAACTGTAAGTTCCATGAGGTCAGGGCATAACTTTCTTGTGAGCAAAGAGAGATGTCCCAAAAGAAAGCTGTTTACTGAATGACTAAATGAATAAATACACACATTGACTAATGAATAAACCATCCTCTCCCTGAATTGAAAAAGAAGTACCACACATAGAATTAATGACATCCCGTTATATTCTTACAAGTAGTTTTGGTTCTCTTGACAGTGACTGTCCTTTCAAATTATTTCCAAGTATTTAATATCTCAGCATGCTTTTGATAAACTTGAAATCAGAAGCAATGGAAAGGTTTTAGATAACTTTGCACATGGAAGTGCTCCTAACATGCACTAAAAACTGGTCAAAATTATAGATATATAAGATATAGATATCCTGCTCATTAGACTAAATTTTTTAAAAAGGAAAAAATACAGGTACCTCAGAACATTTTTTCAGTGCAGGCTTCCCCCCCCCCCCCCCCCCACATAATGGAACCAGTGGGACACTGTTACATGATTTCCTTACTCTTTAAAGGGCTTTTAAGTCAGAGCCATCACCCCTCTTGCTAAGCATCTTATTCATCTGTCTCAAATATAACTTCTCCTGATGACAGATAAGTGTGTATCTGGATCAATGCAAATTTATCACCATTACTGAGAAAATTATTCAAAGTGTATGCCCTCTGACATGTGGCTCTGTAGAATAATCTTAAATACAAAAGATAATGCCTTTTCTCAGCATTTCATTTTCAGTAGCAAGTTAAAATATATGGGACCTTAATTTAACACTTTCAAGTAGTTTGGATGGTTTTCCTGCAGCTTTCTTTCCTTTCCTCTTAAATATTGGAGGAAATATGAAAATAAATTTTGATTTTCAAAATGGAAATACAATTAGTTGTCTATAAAATTCTGCCATCAAAATATTACACATGTGATAGAGAAGGAATGCTTATATAGGAAACAATACAAAATCATGAAGCTATTCTTTGTAAAAACAAAAAATGTCATTTTAAGTATACTGAAAATTTTTAAATTATAAAATTTGTTTTTATTAAATTCTATACTCCATGTAAGCTCTCTGTGTCCCAAGATTTATTGTCCCTTTGTTATCTTTGGTTCTGTAAAAACTCCTTAATTGTGAGAGAGTCTGACATGGTCTTTGTTTATTTGCTTTTAGATTCAAAACTGGATGCATCATCTGAATAAAACGCATTCTGGCCTCATTCACATGTTTTCTATTGGAAAATCATATGAGGGAAGATCTCTTTTTGTGTTAAAGGTAAAAATAAGAAGTTGTTAGCTAAATAAAAATATTTACCAAACATTCACCTCTTTCTATTTTGGCTTATGGGGAAAATAAATGAAATGGTCTTCATAGAGTTTCAACTTTAACATCATCTGATAACTTAAAGAAAATTTTCCCTTGGGTTTTTTAGCCACATTTAATTTTTACCATTGAGTATTACAGAGAGTACTGTTTCTAACTTCTGCAGAGCTACTGATGCACTTACAAAGTTAATGTCCTTCACAATTATTTATGAGTTGGTGCTACGTAGGATGAGCCAATGCAAAACTATACAATGTGTAAGAAGGTATGCGTCATTCCCATCCTTTGACTCTGCATTCTCTTCTAGCTACTGATCCTCTCAGCCAAACTTGTAAAAACACTTAACTATATTCACTGCCTCCGCTTCCTCAACTCTCATTCAGACCTTGACTCACTGGTATTTGCCTCTACTTCTCAAAAACCACCCTTGCCGAGGTCAACATTGTCCTCCTGCTCGGTTCTCCTCCTATCTCTCCAACAGCCCCCTCGGGTCTCATTTGCTGCCTCCTCTTTCTCGGTCTGTTTCCTTAGGTTTTTAATCCCAGGACTCTATTCTCAGCTCTCCTTTCACTTCTCCAGCCCTCTCTAGTTGGGCATAGCCACCGCCATGGCTTCAACGATCACCCCCAGACCTTTTTATCCAGTGGAGTCCTTCTCTGGAACTTTAAAGCCTATTTGGCATTTTTCTCTGGATTTTTACATAAGCACCTCCGACTCAACATATTCAACAGAAATTATCTTTTCCTCCAAAGTCTTCTTTAATGAATGGCACCACTGCCACTTCCTCCCTCCTCCCTGCCCCCTGCAGTTCAGAAACGTGAACATAGTCCTAAATTTTTCTTTTATTTTAGCCACTTAAGTGAAATCTACCAACAGAAATGGACAATTCTGACATCTAAATATGTTTTGGATCTGCCCCAACCTTTTGTCACCATTGCTGTTGCACTTATCTCTGTGTTCATTCTCTTTGACCACTGCAGTGACCTCAGTACTGAACTTCCTTTCCAGTCCCCAGGTTCTTTCCTCCATTCCCCTAAGCTGTCATCCACACTCTTTTCAGTGTGAGCTCTCTCTCTCTCTCTCTCTCTCTCTCTCTCTCTCTCTCACACACACACATACACACACATACACACGGTCAAAATCCTTTAGAGCCTCTGCATCTAATATAGAATGAAGCCTCATCTCTTTTACATGGTACCTGTATTAGTCAGCCAAAGGGGGGTTGATGCAAAGTACCAGAAATCTGCTGGCTTTTATAAATGCTATTTATTTGGGGTAGAAGTTTAGTCACAAGGCCATAAAGAGTAAGTTATTTGCTTCACCAAAGTCTGTTGCCATGTGTTGGAGCAAGATGGCTGCCGTTGTCTGCAAGGGTTCAGCTCCCTCTTTCTCTTCAGGCTCCTTGGTCCCAGCTTCTTCCAATCTCAGCTGTAGGCTGGAGTAAGTCTTGTCTCTCTCCCTGGGCTCATCTCTTTCCAGGCTCAGCTGTTCTCTTCTCTCCACAAGGCCAGCTGTAAACTATCAGGCTCATCTCTCTTCCTGGGGCTCTAGCATCAAAACTCTGTGCCCTCCTCTGTCATTTTGTTTTCTGTGTGTCTGCCTGCCAAGGAGGCAGGGACTCAATGTCCTACTGATATGACCGAATCAATCTTAATTTAAGCAAGTAAAAGTGAAACCTCCAAATTTAATACATTCAAAGGGTATCATGCCCAGAGATCAGTTTACAAACATAATATTTCTTTTTGGAATTCATCAGTAATATCAAACTGCCACAGTATCCAAGGGCCTCATGTGTTCCCTGGCTCTGTGTCCAGCTTCATCTGTCATTCTTGCCTGACACTTTGTATTCCAGAAGCAGGTCCTCAAATACGGTGTGCTCAAATTCCCTTCTAGGCCTGCGCTGCTTACCTCCAGCTTGTCTGTCAGGCAAGCTTCAAGTCTTGCTCAAGTACTCCAGGGCTCCTCTTTTAAGAAACTTTCTCTAACTCCCCAGGAAAAATTAGCATGCCACCCCAGGGTTCCCATGATGGATTGATTGCATGTCTCTCTTCCCACAAGTATGTAAGTTCCTTGTCTTTTCATGTTTGACTTTTCAGTGCCATACATGATGTCTGACATTGAAAGGGATTCCCTGAAATATTATTTGAATTAATTAATGAGTGACTACCATATTCACTATGAATACAATGTCAAGAGTTACCTATTGATTACTGGATTAGAAAACACATTATAAGTAATACTGATATAGTAAGATTTGTACAAAAAAAATCTGTTACTTGATACTACCAAGATTTCCATTTTGTGTTATAATAAAATTTAACTTTATCCACTTACAAAGCATAGCTATTTCTTTAAGACCTCGCCTTTCTTAAGGTATATATGCACCCACATGCATACATACACACACATAGTAATTTAGGCTTTTACGTAACAGTCACATATTGTATTAAAAATGGAGAATAAAATCAATTTTAAGGATTGCCCTTTTTCTGGGTTATTTTCTGATGCTTTGATTTGTAATTAAGCAATATAAATTTATTGTTTCTATATAAACAAGCCTGCACTTCCCAAGTAGATAGTAAACCTCTTTATCTTTTATGGGTACCCAATGTATCAAACTGTAGTGGATTAGCCTGCAACTTTATTGAATTATACTTGTCAGTGAATCAAAAAATAAAAGCCTGAGTTGGTTACCCTGAATACTCTTGTTTTCAGCTCGGCAGAAGATCACGAGCTTACAAAAGAGCTGTCTGGATAGACTGTGGTATTCACGCAAGAGAATGGATTGGTCCTGCCTTTTGTCAATGGTTTGTAAAAGAAGTAAGTTAAGCCCTTTATACAATGTCCATTTCAGCTAGTTGGTGCTTCCCATGTGTTTTTATTCTGCTGAAAGAACAAAAGTGGAAATCTGAAGCCAGTGACCTAATCGAATGATAACACCTTGGTTTTGTGAGTTATTTTCATGTTTATGAAGGTCTCTCATAATCCCTGGCTCAGTTTATCCTCTCCTCTGCCCTTGAAGAGAGGATTTTGCCAGCCCTCATTCAAGAGGAAGAACCTGAATGTCAGTGACTTTATGAAATTGAAACAATTTAGGAGCCATCCTTAGCAACCAACATCACCCAAATTCCAATCTGTGGTATTGCAGAGCAGTTTCTTATGTGATATTCATCTCAGAAATCCCTGCCTTGCTTGGCTTTCCCTTCAAAATGATTTCACATATGCTATAACAACAAAGAGGTGACAAATTATTGCACAGTGCCTTCCTGGTACTGGTCTGTAATTTAAATATAAAGACCTTTAGCTTGTGGATTTAACACCCTCAGTTTCTGTTATTTTTCATTCATTCTAATGGCGATGACTTATAATGTTTTCTCATTTTCCTAAGGCTTCATTAGAATCATGAACCCTCTGAGGCTGGTATATGGAGGTGGGTCCCTATCCCAAGAGTGAGCAGACTTTGTGGCCCAGTAACAATGTGTTGTGATATTTTTCTATTCATTGTCAAAAATACGACTTTCATGATTTTTTTAAACCTTGGCTTCTTAGTTTAAGAAAAAACAGCCCTTCAAAGGACACCAAGCACTAGTACTAGTAGTGGAAGGGAAGGAATCTAAGAAATTGATGGTATTTAGCCAAAAATTAACTACACATTTCTTTAGGCTTGTACCTATTAAGAACTACTAAGGATGAAAAAGACATTTAAATATTTCAGTTATATTTTACTGTGCTTCATGGGGAAATTACATGCCATAGCAGGTATGACAGTTTGAATTTGGTGAATCCCAAAAAGACTGTGTTCTTAAACTAATCTATTCCAGTGGGTATAGTACCCTTCGGTTGCATTGGATTCACTTAAATCACTTGATTAGATTGCTTTTGATTAGACTACGTCAGTGAGGCAGCAGCCAGTGTGGGTCTCTGCCCTCTTGCTAGGTCTGATAAAAATGGAGACACAGAAAGAGAATACAGAGAAAAAGGAATTGATCCTGCAATGTGAGAGAAAGGACTCCAGGTTTGCCCACATCCGAGCTCAAAGAGAGAAGCTCTGTGAGGCTCAAAGTGCTGAGGCCCAGGAAAACATGTGCCAAAAGCCTAATAGCCCACAGGTGAACTCAGGGAAAAGGCAGGGCAGCCTAGACTGGGAGAGGGGGCCTGGAAAGAGACAAGCCCCATGCCTGGTTGCTCACAGCTGAGCTCCAGGTAATGGTGGATTCTAGAGGGGAAGACAGAGGTCGGCAGCCATCTTTGCCACGTGGCCAGACACCAGGATTAACAGTAGCTGACGTTGGTGAGAAGGCATCTCTGATGGTGCCTTGATTTGGACATTTCATGGCCTTAGAACTGCAAGCCTTTACCCCTAATAAATTTCCCATTATAAAAGCCAACCCATTTCTGGTACTTTGCATTGGCAGCTCTTTGGCAAACAAAGACAGTGGAGTTCTTAGTGTTTTCTTTTATTCTGTTGACTTTTGTTTTTGTGTTTGTTTGTTTGTTTTGGAGGTACCAGGGATTGAACCCAGGACTTCGTACATGGGAAGTAGGTGCCCAACCACTGAGCTACATCTACTCCCCAGTTCTTGATTTTTGAGAACTCTCCTAGGTCTTAGAAAATCTCTCTCACAAAAGTCAAGAATGATAAATAAATAAATAGCGAAGAATGAACTAAGTTTGCAAAACTTGCCTCTCTACCACCACCAAACAGAATCCTTAATTTTATAAATACTATATGTAATAACTACAACTTTCAAACTATTCCCATTAATAATTCAAAATAATCCCTATTATTAAGAAATTCATATTCTCTTAAAATGCTATTTCATCCTGCTAGAACAAATACAAAGTTAATAAATTCATTCTGTTAGCTTGTATTAGATATCCCATATATACACAACATACTGTCTGCTGTTTCAAGTTTCAAAAAAATAGAAAATGGTTATGTACTGAACATTAGTATTACTATATTGTATTATTTATAGAATATTGTCTTGTGTATTAGTGAAGAACTTAAGACTATATCTCCCAGATATTCCAGCTAAATTTTTACCTCATCCCCAATGAATGTAATTTATTATGACACCCAAATTTATTTGTTCATGTGGTTATTATTTGTATTTCCCTGTGTCAATTTCAAAGGCAAACTCATATCTTTCTTGTTCACTGTCAAATCCACAGGATCTAGACAAATACCTAGCACCTAATAAGTGTTTAACAAATTGGAATGATAAGAATGTGGTGTAAATGATGTGGAGAGATTTCCTGGAGATAGCACACCAAATCATCTCACAGTTCACAGGATATGAACAACACACCTGAATTTTTAAAAAATATATGTTTGTTTAGTAGAGAAGTTGTGAGCTTACAAAATAATCATGCATAATATGCAGAATTCCCATACATCACCTCTCCACCAATACCTTACATTGTTATGGAACATTTGTTACAGATTATGAACATCATCAGACTATTACCACTAACTATGGTCCATAGCGTACATTTGGTATATTTTTCCATACCACCTGAATTAGTCAGCCAAAGGAGTGCCGATGCAAAATACTAGAAATCTGTGTGCTTTTATAAAGGATATTTATTTGGGGTAGAAGCTTACAGTTACCAGGCCATAAAGTATAAGTTACTTCCCTCACCAAAGTCTATTTCCATGTGTTGGAGCAAGATGGCTGCCACCATCTGCCAGGGTTCAGGCTTCCTGGGTTCCTCTCTTCCTGGGGCTGGTTTCTCTCTGGGCTCTGCATCTGCAAACCGTCAGGTGAATGGCTCAGCTCTCTTCCCAGGGCCTCTGCTGTGTCTAAGCAAGCCTTCTCTCTTTCCTCACTTATCTGCTTCTCTATGTATTTACTTCCTTGGCTGCAGGATCAAAACTCCCACCTCCCTTCTCTACAGTGAGGTTTCTCTGTGAGTCCCCACCCACGAAAGGAGTGGGGACTGAATGTCCTACTGATGTGGCCTAATCAAAGCTCTAATCATTATTTAATCAAGTAAAAGTGAAACCTCTGAATCCAATATAATCAAATATGCCCAGAGGAAAAGACCAGTTCACAAACATAATCCATTATCTACTTTTGGAATTCATAAATAATATCAAACTTCTACACACACCCCCCAATAATTAACACCATGTATTAGTATTGTGCATTTGTTACAGTTCGTGAGAGAACATTCTCATATTTGTGCTGTTAAACACAGTCCATCTTCCACGACATAGTTCACGGTGTTATACAGTCCCATGCCTTGTACAGTCCATCCAAAGTGTACACTCAGTGGCTCTCACTTTGTGCAGAGTTGTACAGTCATCACTTCAGTAAATTTTTGAACATTTTCCTTAGTCCAAAAGAAAAAATACCATATCCCCTACTATTGACCTTTAGCATTGCTATAGTACCTTCTTTGACATTGATGCAAGAATATTACAATATTGCTGTTAACTATAGTCCTTAAGTTACATTAATTGTCTTTTCTCATGCATCGCCATATTCTTAGAACCTACAAAATAGTGAAGTACATTTTTTCTAGTTCATAGTACATTCTTGTATTTGTACTATTAACCACAATCCTCATCCACCTCCAGTCCCTAAATTATTCTCTAGCTTTCTTTCAATTGACATTTACATCCCTAGACGACTCCTTTCAGCCACAATCCCATTTATAAATGAGCCATGCTATTTATACTCACTGTCCACTTCCATACTTTTAGAGTCAAGCTAATTAAAAATTAAAAATTCTACATACATCAAGCATCAGGGCCCCTTTCCTATCCCTTAGTAACCTATAATCTAGGTTTTAACTCTGTGTGTTTATTCTTTGTATTTAGTTCATATTAGTAAGACCATGCAATATTTGTCTTTTTGTGTCTGGCTTATTTCACCCAGCATAATGTTCTCAAGGTTCATCCGTGCTATCATATGTAACATACCTGGATTTTTGCAGTGCACCACCTGTGCAACTGTTTATAGCAGCCATGTAACCCAAACAAAATTCCCCAGAAAAAGAAGAACACACTATAACCGCAGGAAAAAGAAAGCGTCTATTCAGTGACTGTCAACTGAGGGTAGTTGAGCTTGGAACAACAGTTAGAAGTATCGATTAAGATTTTAAGATTAGGCTCCATTTCCCCAAAGATGAATGAGGCAAGGCTTCTGCTCATTCCCCCATCTTCCCCAGTCCTCTGTCAAGCACACAGATGAGTCAGGTCATTCTGTCACCACTACTCTCTCCATGCCTCCTTTTCCCTGGTTTTGGCTCCTAATTGCCCCTCCACCTTAGCATTCACTTTCCCATCAGCATCAGGGCAGTAACCAGAAGTAGAAAAAAGTAAGCCTAGAGGTCACTCACAGTGTCCTTACAGAAGCATAGGACTGCAGAGGCGTGACAGCCACGAGACAGCAGTATCTAGAGTGGCATTTGCAGATTGCACGCATGTAGGTGATGTCCTCATCTTGCTTTAACGATGGTGTTGAGGGTTAAGGCGGGTAATGGGGGAGTCAGGAGTACAAATAACCTTAAACCTGCCAAGCAGTGGTACAAGGTCTCTTTCGCATGAACTCAATTTTCTTGCTATATCTTCAGTCTCCCAGAGAAGCCAATGGGTGGCTGGTCCCAGCAGGGGCTCCAGTGACCCTGCCGTAGGGCCACCCTCTCCCCTCTTGTAGCGTCTGATCAGCTTTCAGGCCTCCAACTCATCTAATTCGCATGTCCCTCTGCAGGCCACCAGGGAACTTCTGGACTCTTTCTCTGCCTCATAGGAGCCCAGGAGACTCCAGGATGCCACTTCTATCCCTTTTTCTGCTTAAATATGCTCCACGGCCATTTGTCTTCTGCTGCATTTAGATCACATGGGGATCATGTGAGGAGATGGCCTCCCAAAGATACACGTGGTAAACAGAACAGAAATCTCCCTTCATTATACTTTTTACCCCAATCTATCAGTGTTTTCTGCCACCTCTTGGCTTTCCTGGAGTGTCATCCCCAAGAGAACAGGATGTGTAAGAAGCAGCAAGTCTGGCTTCCTGCCCTTGCTTTCTCTCTTTCATAGGGTTCTTTTCTACAATACTTAGTGGCTTAAAACAATAACCATTCATTACTTGGCAGTTTCTGGGGGTCTCGAATCCATATATGGCTTAACTGGGTTCCTTTGGCAAAGCAACTCCCACAAGGCTGCAATTAAGGTGTCAGGAGGGGCTGTGTCATCTCAAGGCTTAGCTGGGGGAGGATGTGCTTCCAAGCTCCCTGGCAAGCCTCAGATCCTTGCTGACTGGAGGCTGGAGACATCAGTTCCTCAACACGTAGGCCTCTCAACATAGCTCGTGACATGGCACCAAGATTCCCTCAGAGCAGTCAAGGAAGAGTGAGAGGGTGTGGGCTCCAGAGGAAAGTGACGGTCTCTTTGTAACCTAACCTTAGACGTGGCATCCCAACACTTTTTTTATGCCCTCCCCCCTTGTGGCTTTTTTTTTTTTTTTTGGCTTGCTGTCTTCTTTCTATGTCCGTTCACTGTGCGTTCTTCTGTGTCTGTATTTTTAATTTTTTTATTTATCCCCTCTCCCCCACCCTTGCTGTCTGCTCTCAGTGTCCATTCACTGCACATTCTTCTGTGGTTTTTTTTGCTTGTCTCCCTTTTTGCTGTGTCACCTTGCTGAGTCAGCTCTCCACGGTGCTTGTGGACTGGGCCACGCTTTACAGCGCTTGCGGGCGAGCCTGCCTTCACAAGGAGGCCACGGGAAGCGAACCCAGGGCCTCTCATATGGCAGACGGGAGCCCAACTGATTGAGCCACAGCCGCTTCCCATCCCAACACTTTTGCCATATTCTGTCCATGAGAAGTAAGCCACCATGCCCAGCATACACTCAAGCAGAGGGGATTATATAAGGACATGAATACTAGGAGGGGGGTTATTTAAAAGATAAGATCTCAAGGATATACAAACATACGTGGAACTGAGTAAGAATGAAACTACAACATATCAAAAATTGTGGAACACCGTAAAAGCAGCACTGAGGGAAATCTACAGCACTAAATGTATACATTAGATAAGAGGAAAAGGTTCAATGGTTTAGGTTCACTGCTCCAGAACCTAGAAAAATAAACCCTAACCAAGCAAAAGGAAGGAAATAGTAAGGATAAAAGCAGAAATCAATTAAATTGAAAGATTTAATAAGGCAAATTCATGGAGACAAAGTAGATTAGAGGTTGCCAGAGGATGGGAAAATGGAAGGGAAGTTATTTTCTAATGGATACGGATTTTCTCTTTGGGGAGATGAACCATTTGGAAATAGTGGTGATGGCTGGAGAACATTGAGAATGTAATGCCACTGAGTAACTCATTTAAAATGATGACAATCACAAATCATTGTATTTATTTTACACAGTTTAAAAACAGAAAAACAATGAAATCAAGACCTGATTCTTTATAAGATCAACAAAGTTGAAAAACCTCCAGCAAGAATGACAAAGGGAAAAAGCACAAATTAGTAATATCAGGAATGAAACAGTGTGTAACACTGCAGAGCCTGCAAATGTCAAAAGGATAATAAAGGAATGCTATGAGCAACTCTACATATATATATATTTGGCAACTTACGCAAAATGGGCAAATTAAAAAACACAACTCATCCATTTTGAAATACATAATTTGAATATCCCTGTAACTATTAAAGTTATCAAATTCATAACACCCCCCACCCCAGATGGCTCCCTCATCTGTTCGCTCGTTGTTTCCTTGCTCATTGCCTGCTCATTGTTTCTTGTTTTGTTTGCTTATTGTCTGTTCTTTCTTTAGGAGGTCCTGGGAACCAAACCCAGGACCTCCCATGTGGGAAGTGGGTGCTCGACTTCTTGAGCCACATCCACTCTTCCAAATTATCATTTTAAAATTCCCAAAAAAGAAATCTCCAGGTAAAGATGTTTTAATTGGAGAATCCTACCTAATGTTTAAAGAAGATTTAGCAACAATTCTACACAATATTAACAAATACAGTTCAGCAATATATAAAAAGAACTATATACCATGACCAAATGGGGTTCATTCCAAACATGTAAGCCTGGTACATTATTAAAAAATCAATCCATGTACTAGTCCATTATATTAACATACTAAAGAAGAAAAAAAACATATGATCATATCCATTGATGCAGAAAAAGCATCTGACAAAATTCAATATCCATTCATAATGAAAAATCCTAACAAAAATAGGAATTGAGGGGAGTTTACTCAATAAAGAATATCTACAAAAGCCTACAGCTAACATTATACTGAATTCTTTAAGTAATAGACTGATGTGATTCGATTCTGCTCAACCCTAAGCAGAATCCCTAAGATTAAGATCAAGGCAACAGGTAGTTCATGTAGCTCAAGTGATTGAGTGCCTGCTTCCCATATATGAGGTCCCAGGTTCAATCCCTGGTACCTCCTATAAATAAACAAACAAATGAAAAAGCCAACTCTCATTGGGGCAAAGATGTAGCACAGTAGTTGGGCACCTGTTTCCCATGTATGAGGTCCCAGGTTCAATCCCTGGTACCTCCTATAAATAAACAAATGAGAAAACTGACTCTCATTGGGGAGAAGATGTAGCACAGTAGTTGGGCACTTGCTTCCCATGTACAAGGTCCTGGGTCCAGGTACTTCCTAAAAACAAAAAACAAAACAAGGTGACCACGCTCACTAAGTCAACATAGGACTTGAAGTTCTAGCCCATGCAATAAGGCAAGAAAAGGAAATAAAGTCAGGCTGATCAAAAAGGAATGAAAATAGTATCCCTATTTGAAGATGACACGATTGTTTATGTAGACAATCCCAAGGAATCTAAAAAAAAAGCTAGAGATAGTTCAGCAAAATCACAAGATACAATATAAAAATCAATTCTGTATACTACCAATGTACAGGTAGACAACTGAAATTTAAAAATAGAACATTTACAATCACTCAAAAAAGTGAAATACTTTTATATAAAATATGTACAAGGTTTGTGTAATGAAAACTACACAGTGCTGATGAAAGAAACCAAAGCTCTAAATAAATGAAGAGACATATCATATTCATTTATTGAAGACTCAGCGTAATAAAAATGTCAGTTCTCCCAAAATTGGTACATGGGTTTAATGAAATTCCTATTAAAAGACCAGAAAGATTTTTAAAATATATATATTCTAATTCTAAAATCTATATGGAAAGGCAAAAGAACTATGACAGCTAAGAAAAAGAAGAATTAAATGGAAGGAATCACTCTACCTACTTTCAAGTTTTATTGTATAGCTTCAGTAATAAAGAGGCAAAGACAAATGGAATTGGATAGTGAACCTAGAATAGACCCTCACAAATATACCCAACTGATTTTTTTAAGAAGCTACCAGGGCTTGAACCCAGGACCCCATACGTGGGAAGCAGGCACTCAACCACTTGAGCTGCATCCACTCCCCCCAAATGATTTTTGACAAAGGCACAACAGCAATTCCATGAAGGAAAGATAGCATTTTCAACAAGTGGTGCTGGAGTGATTGGACTTCCATAGGCAGAAGATTGAACTTTGTCCTAATTCTCATAACTCATACAAAAATTAACTCAAAATGGATCACAAACTTAAATGTAAAATTATAAAACATTTAGAAAAAAGCATATGTAACGGGCTGAATAATGTCCTCCAAAAAGACATATTTAAGTTCTAACCCCCAGTGCTATGGATGTGAAATTATTTGGAAATAGAGTCTTTGAAGATGTTATTAGGTAAGATGAGCCCCAATCCAGTACAACTGGTATCCTGATAAAAAGGGAGAATTGATAGAGACAGAGGAGGGAGGGCCATGGATTTCCAGCAAGCTAATGCCAGAAGCCAGAAGAGAGGCATGGAGCAGATTATTCCATGTAGACTTCAGAGAACATGGTCCTGCTGATGCCTTTAATTTGGACTTCTAGCCTCCAGAATTGTGAGACAATAACTTTATGTTGTTTTAAGCCACTCAGTTTTGGTTTTTTGTTACGGCAGCCCTAGGAAACTAAGACACCATGGGAGAAAATCTCCAGGCTCTACAGCTAGGTAAAAAATTCTTAGATTCAATACCAAAAACATGATCTATAAAAAAAAGTTGATAAATAGTTGATAAATAAATGTCAAAATTAATCAAAATTTAAAACAGTTGCTCCATTAAAGACCCTGTTAAGAGGATGGAAAAGGGAGAAAAAAAATATATATGCAGACTACATACCTAATAAAGGACTTATATTTGGAATATATTTTTTAAACTCTCAAAACTCAATGAAAGAAAATGATCCAATTAGAAAACAGGCAAAAGACACAAAGAGATGTTTCACTGAAGATAATATACAGATGGAAAATTGACATGCAAAAAGATGTTTCACATCATAACCATTAGGGAAATGCAAATTAAAATACAATGAGATATCATGACACATCTATCAGAATAGCAGGGGATAAAAAGTTAAGTAAAATGCCAACAAGGATGTGGAGAAACTCATACATTATTAATGGAAATGTAAAATGGTGCAGCTACTCTTGAAAACAGTTTGGCAGTTTCTTATAAATCTAGACATACAACTACCATTTAACCCAACATTTGTACTCTTGTCATTAAACCAGGAGAAATGAAAGCTTATGTTCACAAACGAATCTGAGAACAGCTTTATTTATAATAGCCAAACATTGGAAATAACCCAGATATTCTTCAATGTGCAAATGACTAAATAAACTATAATTCATCCACATCATGGAAAACTACTCAGCAATAAAAAGGAATTAACAATTGATACATACAACAACCTGGATGATTCTCAAGAGAATTATGCTAAGTAACAAAGAGCCAATCCCAAACATACCATTTATATAACATTCTCAAATGGCAAAATTACAGAAATGGAGAACAGATTAGTGGTTGCTTGGGGTTAAGGAGGTGGTAGGGTGGAAGAAAGGTGGATGTCACTGTAAAAGGGTAAATTGAGGGATCTTCATAATGATGGAAGTATTTCATGTCTTGACTGTATCAAGGTTAATATTCTAACTGTGATATCGTAATTCTGCTTTTCAAGATGTTGCCATAGGGGGAAACTGAGTGGAGGGTATGTGGGATCTCTTTGTATTAATCCTTGTATTTACATGCGAATCTACATTGATCTCATAATCAAAAGTTTAATTACAAAATAATCAATATTAAAATCAGAGTCCTCATTCTCCTGGATTCCAGTCTCTTTGAAACCAGGTGCTGTCTCTTACCTGCCTAGAAAAATAAAAGTACTTTCATCCCTACTCTGTCTTCCCAGCTGAATAATGCTCTTCAACTCTGACACTGGCTCTCCATGCAATGGAAACCAGAACAATCAGGGTGTAGCTCTGACTCTGGCTCCATATGTCCCTCTCTTCTTTGGCCAGATTGACAGTCCCTATGCCATGCCCTAAGAACCACTTCCTCTCTGCTCCTCTTTCCAGTTAAGTGAATGGGTGCATGGATGTCTTTTTTTGGAAGCATGAAGCTCAGAAAACTGTGGTGCAGAGGCAAATAACATAACTTAAATGCTGATGATATAGGCTTGATTATTTTCTTATTTAGAACGTTGCTTAAATGAATTCATTATCTCAATAAATAGAGTTGCTAGTTGGCAGATGTTTTTAAAATACAAAATAGGCCAAAAAAGTATGGATTTTTATCTCTTAACTGGTAATCTTATGATATTGGAAAGACAACACAAAAATGGGAGAAAATTTTTTTAAAACATGTATCTCATCTGAGTCTAGTATCCAAGTAGAAAAAGCACTCTTACAAGTGAACGGTAAAAAAGTAAGTGACCCAATTAAAAATATACAGAGGTTTTAAATAGACATTTCTCAAAAGAAGATATACAAATGACCAATAAGCACATGAAAAGATGCTCAAGCTCATTAATCATTAGGGAAATGCAAGTCAAAACTACAATGACATCCACCTCTGACCCTCTAGGATGGCTATAACTTTGTAAAAATGGAAAATAAGTGTTGGCAAGAAGGTAGAGAAATTGGAACCCCATAAATTGCTGGTAGGAATGTAAAATGGTGCAGACACTGTGGAAACAGTCTGAAGTTTCTCAAAATGTTAAAAATAGAATTACCGTATGATCCAGCAATTCCACTCCTAGCTATATAGACCCAAGAGAATTGAAAACATCTTCCCACAAAAACTTTTACACAAATGTTTTAGCTTGCTAAAGGCTGCCAAGGCAATATACCAGAAATGGGTTCAGCTTTTACAATGGGAATTTATTAACTTATAAGCCTGTAGTTTCAAGACTGAGAAAAATGTCCAAATCAAGACATCAGATGATGCTCTCTCCCTGAAGATCGGCTGCTATCTGGGCTCCTATCACATGGCAGGGCATAATGGTGGTGTCTGCCCATCTCTGCCTTCTCCAAGCTCTGTTACTTTCAGCTTCTGACTTCCTGCTGCTTTCTCTCTACTCCAGTGGCTTTCTCTCTCCTTTGTTCCATTGACTTCAGCTTCTGAGAATTTCTCTCTCAGCTTCTGGGGGTTTCTCTCTGTCTCTGCAGCCCCCTTCTCCAAATTCATCCCATTTATAAAGTAAGAGGATTAAGACCCACCCTGGGAGTGAAGTAATTTAATTAAAAGGTCCCACCTATAATAGAGTCACACCTCCAGGAATGGATTAATTTAAGAACATAATATTCTGGATTCCACAAAAGCCTCCAACTACCACAACAAATGTTTATACCAGCATAATTCATACTAGCCAAAAGGAAGAAACAACCCAAATGTCTATCAACTGATGAATGCATAAATAACAGAATATTGTTTAGCCATTAAAATGAATGAGGTTATTTGCAGCATGAATTTTGAAAACATTATGCTAAGTGAAAGAAGTCAGTCACGAATAACTCATGTTGTATGATTCCATTTATATGAAGTGTCCAGAATAAGCAAATCCATTGAGACAGTAAGTAATTAATGGTTGCCAGGGAAGGGAAGAATTAATTAGGACTGACTGATAACAGGTACAGTGTTCCTTTCAGGGGTGATGGAAATGTTCTGGAATTAGATAGTGGTGGTGATTGTACAACATTGTAAATATACTGAAAATCACTGAAATGTATACTTTAAACTGATTATTTTGAGGTGTGTGAATTATATCTCAATAAAAAAGAAATGATACATGCTACAATATGGATGAACCTTGAAAATATTATGCCAGTTACAAAATACCACATATTATATGATTCCATCTATGTGAAATTTCCAGGATAGGTAAACCTAAAGAAACAGAAAGTAGATGTTTTGTTTTCTGGCTGCTAAAACAAATACCATAGAATGGGTTGGCTTAACAACAGGAATTTATTGGATCACGGTTTCAGAAGTTAGAAGACTTACTTCCTCCATGGTTGGTATCTTCTAGGTGGCTGGATATCTTTGGGGTTCCTTGCTTTTCCATCACATGACAATGCGTATGGCAGCATCTTCTGTTTTTTTCAAGTTCCTTTGACTTTCAGCTTTTAGCTGCTTCTGTGGCTCTTCCATCCAAGCCCAATTTCCTTTGCTTAGAAGAATTTCACCATATGGGATTAAGACCCACCCTTATTCAGTTTGAACATATCTTAACCAATACATTTTCAAAGGTCCAACAAACTGGTTCATACCCACAGGACCAGGGGCTGGGACCTGAACATGTTTTTTGTGAAGGACATGATTCAATCCCCAACAGTGGTTAGTGGTTTCCAGGACCTAGGGGAGATAGGATTATGAGAAGCAACAGCTAAAGAGTATATGGTTTCTATTTGGGGTGATGAGAATATTCTGAAATCATACAGTGATGATGGTTACATAACTGTCAATATACCAAATACCACTGAAGTATATACTTTAAAAGGTGGATTTTACTTTATATGAATATATCCCAATAAATTTGTTACTTTAAAATAGGATTAAATAAGGTTCCCCTAGAGAACACCTACATTAGTATGTCCAACAAATTCTTGCTGACCCCTGTTAATTGATAAAACAAGTTGTTGATCACTATATTTTCAGCACTCTGCTGGAATTATGGGGTCAGCAGAATTATAAGTTACGGTTCCTGCACTCAAGGAGTTCATATTCTATGTGAGGAGAAATATTTATGTACAGAAAACAAAAAGCAACATAAAACTGTGCCTTTGGAGGTTATGTTATACTGACTCTAGGAATTTAAGGACCAGAAAAAATCAACAAGGACTAGAAGAAGACCAGGTTTTGGGAAGAAGCTTTCTAGAGGAGATGAACCTCAAATTAGACCTGGAATTGGAAATAGGAATTTGAACAGGGAGATAAAAGGGTGAGCATGGTTTACATGCTTATAAGTTAAAGAGACAACAGTTTATAGTCTGCACGAGTAGACTATACTATGAGATTGGCTGAAAATTTATAGTAAGCCTTGGGAACCAAGCAGAGATTAGTCCAATAAAGTAAAATGATATGTTGTGAAAAGCATGTGTCATCATCAAAGAGTTGAAAGATAAAAGGAGTGGTATGTGGATAAAAGGAAGGAGGAAGAGTCCAGAGGTGACCCACTAGAAGTTTAGGGGAGGAATCTATGCAGGGATGGGAGTAGTGGACCTAAGAATGCAAAGTAAAGAAAGCATGTAAGAGAGATCAAAGGGAAAAATCATTCATTCCTTCTACCAAATGCTTATTGAGCGCTTTTCATGGGAAGGCAGCATGCTAATTATGATAATAGTACAAGTATGGTACTATAATGCACAAGACATTAACCCTTTCCTCAATACATTTACAATTCTCCTGGTGAGATGAGACACAAAGAAAGGATCCATCAAGGAAATCTTTAGGAATTGATGATTGACTTGATATGGGGATGAAAGCACAAGATTGGGTCAGAGATAAGATGCTCAAGAGTGGTGGTGACATTAAAGTTAAGCGAGCATCAATTGAAGTATTGACAGATTATCAACTCGAAGAGACACACCCTATACAGACTACAGAAAGCAGATGAAATGATTAATTTATTCAACTAGTAATTACTTAATGCTTACCATGTACCAGGCACTATAGGTATTGAGTGGGAGAAGGGGGAAAGGCTTGGCAGGCAGGGAACAGACCATTAGACCATCAGAATCTCTGCTCTCATGGATCTTGGTTCTCATAGACTAAAGAAATGAAATGCTATTTTATGAGTGGTGACGGAGATTCAGTAAGCAGTCAAACTGAATGAATACCTGATTCACAGGCCAATTTGGGCAGGAAACAGCAGGAATAAATTCCAGTAATTTTACCCATCATAATGTGGTTTCTAAGTACTTTTTTTTAATCTGTATTACATAACCTGATAAGAAAGGACAGGAAAAGAGATGTAAGGTTGTAGCAGTTCATTAAGGTTCTAGAACAAGTTTAGGGCCCTAAGAGCAGGCAGGAATAATTACATGTATGGGGTAGCCAGATAATTTTCAATGGCAGCCCATTTTTACATATTCTTATTTTTTTTAATTATGAAAAGGCCACTTTGATTCTTTGTTGCCAGTGAAGATGGAATAGCATTTGCTTCATTTTTCAGAACTACCTCCAATTAAGTGAGGCAATTTTGGCTTCATCCATTTTGGAGAGTTCAAAATTGCCAGTCTCCCAGATTGAGTATCGTAAGCCATGGCTGGTGCTATCTACCCCAGGGCTTATATTAGCACATAACTTTTGGCTCAGACAATTCCATTGCTGGGTGTATGACCGGTTTTTGCTCGTAGAATATTTAGAAAATAACTCAAGGAAATATTTATTTGAATTCTAAGTGAGGATAACTTTTCCAAGAATAAAAGCAAAAGAGGAAGGCCTTAAGGAAATGATTCATAGTCCTGACTACATAAAAATATTTTAGAGGAGTATTTAATGATGTGGGAAACTGTTCATGACATGAAGCTATATCCAAAAAAAATTTTTTTTTAATTTTCTTTATTTTTCTGAGTGTTTCAAATTTTCTACATTAAATAGAACCAAAAATGATTATGTTTTTAAAGTAAATTTAACCCAGGCAAAATGGAATACATTTCACTCTCAAACTCAGCTCAATTATGCTTGTCATACATTCCTACAAGCATTTTAGAATCAGTAGTTGAATTCTATTTAACTCAGTGGCAGACCAAAGATAAAGCAAGGGTTTGAAAGATGATCTGAGTGATAAACTGACTGAAATAGTCTGTGATGGAAAGTTCTTCCAAGCTCGTGAAATAGTAAAATATACAGGGCGATCTAATTTGGCTGAGTTATAGAAAGGCAGAGGTGAGACAGAGAGCCATGGAGTGGAGGAAAGAGAAAGGAAGGGATGGAGGGAAAGAGAGGTAAGGGGGAAAGGAGACAGAAAAGAGAGTTGGGAAGAGGAGGAAAGGGAAGGAAAACTTCCATAGCTCCCAGGTGAGCCAGGGGACTTTGCAGAATGTAAAACCTCAGCCTTCCCTGGCCAAGCTGGAAAACTACCTTCTTTACCTGCTCCCACCACCGCAGCTCAATGGTGAAGACTAATCCTGGTACCAAGATCTGACTTGTGATTCAGATGTACTGTCTTGATAATTCAAATAGCCAAGAATAGGAGTAGGAGACGCTGATAGAAAATGATTTTCTAGGAACCACTTGGTTCAGAGCAATGTGCAGAGTCATATTTAGAATCTGTGGTGGATTGTGTGTGCGGGGTAGAGCCCTAAGGAGGCCTGGTAGCACTGGTTGTGGCACACAACCTCTAGTTGGGAAGGCTCTTTTTCTCAGGATTCAAAATCTTTCCAGAGAATACTTCATTTGCATTATCACCTTTTCCCCTCTCCTCATTTCTTACTGCTTCCTAAAGGTAGAAATATAATATAGGCTCTCAAATGTTGATGTGAGACTCAAAGTTTTACTTAAGAAATGTATCACTAGAAATAAAATAAACCTTTTTAAGAAAAGAATTTAAATTGCATGTTTAAAATGTGCTAAAAGCTGGGGAATAAATAAGTAACTGAGGATGTCACTAAGCCCCGCTCAAATACCTGATGGCTCAAGTCGATTAAGCAAATACATATTCTTACTTAAAGAAAACAACTCGTCTTATGAAAATTATCAGTACTTTTTAAAGTTTCTGACTTTTTTCACTATTGTTCCAAGTAATTACAATATTTGGATTTGTTTACTACCTGTCGTTTAGTGCCTTTAATTCCCCCTATTCTCCCATCCTTGTCAACCTCCCTAATCTTCTTCTTTAATCCTCTTGTCCTTAAACCTATCACTTTTTCCTCCTTTATTCAAGTTATAATGTCTATTACATAGCTGCTCCATATTAATATTTGTTCCATTTAATTGGCTTGAAATCCATTGCACTCCACTATCCAATAATTGAGAAAGTTTTGTGCATTGTTTGCGCAGGCAGTTCTTGCTTTGCACAGCAGTGAGGAACGTAAAAGTAGCAGTGTAGACTGAAACCATGCAAAATTATCTTAGTTATCAGTGGCGAAAGTCATGTTTGTTCTATGACCTTTGTAAATTCTTGTCAAAACATTAAAAACTCTCTTGCTTTCCATTATAAACATGTAGGGAAATGAAAAATAGTAAAAACAATATTTAGTAGATTATAATTTAGAACAGTAGAAATATTGATAATATGTCTTATTTCCTCGTAAAAAAATTTTTTTTAAAAACCTTGTCAAGGACATTTTGACCAGTGCTTGCCTCTGCTTCTCCATGTATAACTTAAAATAGGATCTAAGCATCTTTTCTATGCCATGACAAATTGCCATATTCTTTTCTTAGTTTGGATCAACTTCCAATATTTTTTTTCCTTGTGCTTTCAGTGTCATAAAATGATTTTCTAGTTCTCCACCCTTTCATTCAGACAGCCTTTTGTTCATGTTGCTTTCAAACTATTACTTAGTTACTATTTTATGTATGACAAGCATCTCTAGTGTGATATCAGATATCTTTATAGATTAAGTTTCCTTTTTTAATTCCCCTGGAAACTCTCCCCTGATCTAATTAATTCTCTGAAATTTATTTTAAGCATCTCAGTTTCCTTTGAGGTACACCCACTTTGGTGCTACAACCTAAATTATTTTCATCCTAAATTATTTTTTTTATTTTTTTGAGGTAGTGGGGCTGGGCGATGAACCTGGAAGCTCTTATGTGGGAAGACAGTGCTCAACCACTGAGCCACATCGGCTCCCTGAGTTGTTTTTTTTTCCTCATTTGTATGCTTGTTGTTTGTGGGGGGGTTTTTTTGTTTGTTTTTAGGAGGCACTGGGAACCAAACCCAGGACCTCCCATGTGGGAAGCAGGCGCTCAACTGCTTGAGCCACATCCACTCCCTTCATCTGAAATAATTTCATTCCACTCCACCCAGATGATGCTCTATTTCCTTTGACCTCTGCTATAATATGCTTAGTTCTCCCAATGTTCCCTTCATTTGAATGTGTGATTATTATTTTTAGGTCCTCTTCAGTGTTTCTTAAAGAAAAACAAAACTAAAGGAAAGCTAGGAAGCTACCTTTCTAACATATGCCACTGACATATGCCCTCAACATTCCAGGTTATTATGGAGCTCTACGAAAGCTGCATCCAACCAAATAAATCCAGAAATGTTGAAAGGGGAAACTCTTCTCCTTAATTTTTTTATACTACACAAAGACTTCTAGTAATTGGAAAATTTTTCTTCAATTTTAACAGAAGTTTATTTGGTGAATTCAGGTATATGTAGGTGGTGAATACCAAATAGATCGATCTTTAGTCTCTTTTTTTTTTCACTTTTTATTTTTTTAAATTTCTCTCCCCTTCCCCGCCCCCCCCCCAGTTTGTAGTTTGTCTGTTATCTGTGTCTATTTACTGCGTGTTCTTCTTTGTCCGCTTCTGTTGTTGTCAGCAGCACAAGAATCTGTGTTTCTTTCTGTTGCATCATCTTGTTGTATCAGTTCTCCTGTGTGCGGTGCCATTCCTGGGCAGGCTGCACTTTCTTTCGCGCTGGGCGGCTCTCCTTATGGGGCGCCCTCCTTGCGCGTGGGGCTCCCCTGTGCGGGGACACCCCTGTGTGGCAGGGCACTCCTTGCGCGCATCAGCACTGCGCATGGGCCAGCTGCACACGGGTCAAGGAGGCCCAGGGTTTGAACCGTGGACCTCCCATGTGGTAGACGGACGCCCTAACCACTGGACCAAGTCCGTTTTCCCTTCTGTCTCTCTTAATTAACTTTAGAAATTCTGTAATCAAATAACAACTATATCATTTGCCAGTCAGAAAAGATAACACTCACAACTTTAATATATTTTAATTTAAATCAAAATTAAATTAATTTTTAAAATTTAGATTTTGGTAAAGTATTTTATAAATAAAATACTTCTAAATAAATTGATGAAGCACAGTAAGCGCAGTACCCAGAGTCTGCCACACTGAGGCGTGTGGTGCATTGTTTTGGGACTGGCTTAGCTATGGCTACTTAGGTCCTCCACAGAAGCAATAATGGTCAAGAAATTAAGCTCCTAAACCTAGATGCAATCTGATTAGTAGGTATCTCCTCTTCCATTTGTATAGGTATTGTATATTGATTGATAAAAAAGGAGTCCTACTCATTAGAAGGAAAGCACACCCCTTTGTTCTCTGTGGTTATCATATATTAGAATAATAGGAAATGGAAAACCATAGTCACCTTTTTTTCTAGGAACCCTATCCAAACAATAAAAGAGAAATATTCTGTGTCCTATTATTTAAAGCATTCAGGAAAGGAATTCTCCCAATTGTCCCCTTCAGTATTTAACTGTTATCACATCATAATCATTCTTGCTTTGTCTGTCCAGATGGAGAATGGCTACAATTCTTAGAGAGTTATAAAAATCACAAATATAGTATATGCAAAACAATGACATCCTGCTTATTTGTCAAAGGAAGAACACGTTCTGGCAAGTCTTGGAAATTAAATTCATTCCAGAATAGAACACTAGGAAACAACTTCTTTGATAAATATATTACTTAGAAATGAAGATTTTTAAAATTAGGCTAATGACCTCAAAATATAGATAACAAAATTGACAGAATTATAACAATGTGACAAGTCCACAACAACAGTGTGATTTTTCAACACAACTCTCAGTGATTAAAACACAGAGACACATTTTTACTAAGAATGTACATGATTTAAACAAAATAATGAATAACCCTAATCTAATCTAATAAACAGAGAATCCATATCCAATACTTAGAGAATACATGTTCTTTTCAAACACACTTGAAATATTTGCAAAAATTTACTATATACTAGACCACAAAGAAAGATTCAACAAATACCAAAGAATCTGTATCAATAAACTGTATTCCCTGACTGTAAAGCAGTTCTTAGAAATCATTTATAAAAATATAACTCAAATAAGAAAACTTACATATTTAGAAATATAAAAATATTTATAAACAACTCATGGCTTAAGGAAATTTTTCAATATTTAGAGCCAGAAGATAATGTGACAGTTTGAAGCTGGGTGGACCCCAGAAGAACGTGTCCTTAGAGCTAATCCATTCCTGTGCATGTGAACCTATTGTGGGTAGAATCTTTTGATTAAACTACTTCAGTTAAGGGGCCTTGATTCAATTGTGTGACCCCGGGTGGGTCTTAATCCTCTTCCTTCCATCCTTTATAAATGGAGGAATAAAGCAGAAATGGATTCTTAAACAAAACTTATACATTTAATGATGTTAAAATTTTAAATGTATGTGAAACAAAAATCATGATGAAAAAGGAAAAAAATAAGCAGGCGGCAGGAAAATGTTTATAATGTATATAATTAATAAAGGATTAATATCCAGAATATAAGAAAATAAGATGACAGCCTAATTGCAAAGTGGGCAAAAATATGATTGGGCAATTTGTAGAAAGGCCTACTAGTATATAAAAAGCTGCTAAACATCTTTTGTAGTCAGGGAAATGTGAAGTCAAGCAAACCACCATTTCATACCATTAAATTTTTTAAATTAAGACAACTCACAGAATCAGTGGTTGGTAAGGATGCAGAGCAAGGGGAATTTTCACTCACTGCAGGTGGAAGTGTTTACTGATCTAGAGAAAAATGGGTACATTTAGCAAAGTTTCAGGTATGTAAATCCATGACCCAAGAAATCCACTCCTAGGTATACATCATAAAGAAACTCTTATATATATCTAGGAGAAATGTGCAAGAATATTCATTGCAATAAACAGTGAAATATTGAAAGCAGCTTGTCCAGTAATAAAAGAGGTCAATAAATTGTGCATTTATCTATAATAAAATACTATATAGCAGTTAAATCATTAACTTAATAAATTCAAAATATATTGGGAAAGAAGCAGACTATGGATTGACACACATTATACCATTTACATAAATTTCAAAACATACGCTATTATATATTGTCCATGAATCTATATATACGTAGCAAAACAAAAGCATGCATGGGGATGATGATGTCATATTTAGAATAATGATTAGCTTGGTGGAGGGAAAGAAAATGAAACTAGGAAATGATAAAAAGGGGACTTTAGTTTTACCCTATCTCCATTTTTTTTAAAAATTTGAAATAAATATGGCAAGATGTAGTTGATAGGCACATGGATGTGCTATTTAATCTCTAGTTTTTTTCTATTTAAAATATTTTTAAAAAGAAAGTTAGCAGTGTTCTTTAAAAAAAAAAGTTTTTTTATTTCTTCCGCACCACCCCCTCATTGTTCACGCTTGCTGTGTCTGTGACTTCCCATGTGGAAGGGAGGTGCACAATCGCCTGTGCTATCTCTGCTCCCTGCTTTGTTGTGTCTCTCATTGTATTTTCCTCCTGTGTCTCTTATTGCATCATCTTGTTGCATCAACTCCCTGTCTTGCTTGTCTTCTTTAGGAGGCACTGAGAACCAAACCCAGGACCTCCCACTGGTAGGTGGGAACCCAATCACTCAATATTCTTTTAAATACAAAAGTTAGAAAGTTCAAATGCACTGAAGGAGAAAAAGTTTGGGATAAGATGAGAATGTTCCCTTGTGAGTCTCTGGCACTGTCTGCCAGCTAGGTAATAACATAACCTGTGCTTGGAAGAAGTGAGACTTCCCTACTGTGGGCTAAGAGGAATGAGCTATGGATCCCAATGCTAGGAGAGGAGGGAAAAACTTACCATGACTTTTTCCAACTCCTTTTCTGCTTTGTGCCCCCAGCTTCTTTCTCCTTCCTTCTTCTTCTCTCCCTGTTTAGAGAGGAAGGGCAATCCATAGCTCTCTAACTTAAAGGAGAGGAACGTCCCTAACCCCATAGTTCTTTCCTCTGCTATCCCCAGCAGGGGATTTTCTCCTAGTATTGGGGGAAGCTCTGTTTGTTAAAAGAAAACAAAATTCTACAATTTGTACAATTGATCATGTATCAAGGATGTCCCTTTAGTTTGAGGCATTTGACAGTTAATAGAAATTCAAGAAGACATGAAAGTTCTATTGAAGCCAACAAATTATTACTGAGCCTTGAAAGGAGAACAAGAAAGAATTGTATTGATGTTTATCGATTTACAGTAATCCATCAATATTTAAATTTTATTCAATAAAATTGAATAGAGGGAGCAGAGGTTGCTCAAGCCATTGGTCACCTCCCTTCTACATGGGAGGTCCCGGGTTTGGTTCCCGGTGCCTCCTAAAGAAAAGACAAGCACACCGCGACAAGCATATAGCAAACACAAGCAATGGTGTGTGTGCAGGGGGGTATTTTAAAAAGTGACTAGAACTCTTTTCATATGTTCTTGAATGTGCCCATACCCCTGTTTTTTCTCTATTATTTCTAAAATCGTGATGGTTTCTAATAAGAAATTGTATTATTAGATTAGATTGCTGTCTATGAATAGAATTCTCACCATGTAATTTTAGAAGGCTGGTGTAATGGGTTCAGAAATGCTATTATACTTAACTAGATGTAAAAGAAGAATGAAGCCTCACAGATTAAATTTTCCAAGGAGGTGTGTATGTATATATATATAAAAAATTTTTAATTCTTTTTAATTCCTACATTTTGAATATTTTTAAAACTTAGTCTAAACAAGTAAAAAAGTAAAGGTAATTCCCTTTCCCACACCTCATCCCCTAGCCCTGCTGCCCAGAGGCAAACTTGTACCGACTTCTTATGTGCTTCTCCCAGATACATACCACACACAGACAAACATACATCAAAAAGAGCATTTTAAAAATGCCTGTTCCGCAGGAATGGTATTTCAAAATGTCTGTATTTTCAATTTGGCTTACAAAATATGATGTTTTTTGTTTTGAGGCCAAATCTGTAGAGTAAAATCTTCAGACCTGGGGTTAGCTACCATAGAGTAAAATAGAATCACAAGAGCCAGACTTCAGAGTAATCACAATAAAGATGAGAGTGATGTTATATTGTCTGTCAAACTTTTTATGGAAAAGTCAGGAGAGAAGGACAGAGTCTTCATGCAGTGAGTTCCCAGGCTTGAGGCTGGTAACAATTAGACATAAACAATTACGTGCTTATAGCTAGTCTGTGCTACAATGTCCCATGTAAGGATAGCAAATATATTTGGTTAGTTATGCTGTCCACAGCTGAAGAGAATCTAAGAACTGATATACAAAAGCTTGTCTAAATTATCGCTTTCTTAACCTGAAAATTTAGCCAGATCTGAGATACTCCAAGAGGCTGTATCACCATGTTTGCTAAAATGTTATGGGTAATAAAAAGTTTACTTGAGACAAAGCTCTCAATGGAGAATGTGTGATGTTCATGTTACATTTTAGCCCAACATTTTTTGGCATTTCTCAGAGATGGAAAGGGTTTTGCATATTTTCTTTTTTTCCTAAACCTGTATTATGGGGTCAATTTGTAAGAAAAAAAATGTCACCTTTGTCTTTTAGGCTCTTTTAACACACAGGACTGACCCAGCCATGAGAAAACTGTTTAATCATCTGTATTTCTATATCATGCCTGTGTTTAACGTTGATGGATACCATTTCAGCTGGACCAATGTAAGTCACTTTGCCTGCCCAATTGAAAAGAGAGACTAAATAAATCATTGGAAATAGAGTCATAGAGTGGGAAGGAAGCTTGGTGGGCAACCAGTCTAATAATTTCAGAGCTAAGGAGGCCTCTCCTTCCTCCCCTATCAAAGCAGCAACATTTTGACATCATTCACACATTTGGCTTTTGCATGAGATTTCATTTAAACAAAGATTTCTCCTTCCAAATAAAGTATTTTAAAAAATCACTGGCCCAGTCCAACCTATTCATTTTATTTATGAAGAAATGAGGTCAAGAGAAAGGAAGAAGCAGCAAGTTAGTGACAGAAATTAGAATGCAAACCTGCTGGATCTCCCTGCTTACCCAGTCCCCTTTCCCCTCCCTGAGTTTGCGTATTCATGAAAGAACTCTGACTTCAGTGGTGTGATTAGTTTACCAATTGAGTCGCTAAAATGCATGCGAATAACCTTTTAAGTATTTTCTCTGCACCCATTTTCTTAATTATGTCTAGGATCGATTTTGGAGGAAAACAAGGTCAAGGAACTCAAGGTTTCACTGCCGCGGAGTTGATGCCAATCGTAACTGGAAAGTGAAATGGTGTGGTAAGTTTGGGACTCACTGGGATTTGGATCATGAGGTTTCCACGGGTTTCACTCTGTGAAACAATGAGACCATCAGGACTCAAATGTGAGACTGATATTTTTCTGTGTGTGAAAACCTAGTATGAAAAGACACAGAGATGTACACTGCAGCTATAATTTGCAAAAAAAAAGAAAATGAAAGGTTAAAAAAATACATAAAGATCAAGGATTTAAATCTGTCAACCCAACCCTGAAAATTGAAAATTTAAACACAGTTGTAAAAACAGAAAACTGAGGAATATCTGTCATTAGCCAAGCAAAAGCAGGAACTGTGGCTTGTGATATAAATCTGGCTAAATGTTTTCATCCTTTTTACAAAGAGCGTCATTTAACCTGCCTTCATCTGTCAGGGGAGATCAAAGCTGTCAGGTCCTTCTCTTGAACCCACCCATGTGCCAGTCAAACATCTGTTGGCCACAAACAAGGCCAATGTATTTCTGCTGCATCCCATGTTTCATTGATACTCACCTTTCAAGGAAGGGGAGAATGTCATTTTAAGGAAGGAAACCTTATACAAACTGAAAAAGTTGGCAGGTACCAGTTGGTATCATACGTGCAGCAGGGTGGAGGGAAAGGAAAAGCATCGCCAAAAATGCAGTTGTTAGAAACTTCCCTTTTGATCTCCGAAAACCAGACCCTTAAATAATGGAAAGGCTTACTTTATGTCCTTGGAAATGAGGCTATCACAGATCCATTCATCCTACAATGCTTTGGCTCTATGCTAGAATCTCTTCCTCCCAGCCCACCAGCACCAGAGAGACTTGACCTCTTCCTACATCAATTCCTCGAGGTAACCACCCCTGGGCAATTAGATTTGGCAAAAAAATTGATCCCCATTAGCTACTCCTGGCATAGAAGAAAGTGTATGGCTCTAGAATCTGACAGACATGGTCCTATCACTACGTCAATGATCATGTGTATTTTTAAAATATGAAATCACCATAATAATAGCTACCTCATGAGATTACATGGATTAAAGGAATTTATATGTGAAATGCCTAATTCAGTCCTAGCTCCAAATAAGGGTCCTCACCTTCCAGAATAATCTACTCACCTTTGAGACTCACTTTAATTTATAAAAGAACCTCTATCCCTTTATGGGGTTTTGCAATAATGAGCAATAAAGTAAATATAAAAGTGTTTGAATCTTTGGGGCATGGAAAATTGTTACATAATTACTATACAGTGGTATTAGTGAAGGCAACTTAGATTTAGAAATGTCTTTCTTCAATCTTGACTGAGATGAGATATGTTCCTATTAATTTTCCAAATCCACTCATTCTTTTAAAACTCCCTTTTCTCCCTCCTCTTATGGGACCATCTTGCTCATTCATAACTGTGTGTCCTGTTTCACTAGTTAGCAGGTACCTGCATCCAAATGTGTGCCATACACCTGCTCACAACCATCTCAATGAGTAACTGAGCTAAGTAAAACTATCAAATCAGCCAAATGCCTGTGTAAAGTTAGACTCTTATTTATAACTACTCCCTACACAGTTACAAGTCAGTTTCTTGCTTCCCTGTGATCTTCTTCCTTTACCCAGCTTATTCATTTCCTTTGCACATAATCCTTCTTTGATTTCTTAGTTTCAATTGCAGTGTCAACTAAAATTCCTTTGATTCTTCCCATATATGAATCATTCTGATTTTTATTTTGTAGGATATACCACATTTCGCCAAAAAATATGGTATATCCACACAACAGAATATGAATTATTGACACTTGCCACAACATGGATGAACCTTGAAGACATTATATTAAGTGAAATATCTTGGCACAAAAGGCCTACTACTGTGTGATTCCAATTATATGAAATATCCAGAATAGGTAAATTCAGAAAGTAGATGAGTGGTTGCCAGGTGCTGGGAGGAGGGGGAAGTAGAGAATAACTGTTAATGGGTAGGGGTTTCTTTTTGGTGTGAGAAAATATTCTGGAATTAGTGATAACAATTGTTCATTTTTACCAAGATACCAAAAACCATTGAATTGCATACTTTAAAAGGGAAAATTTTATGGTATATGAATTATAGCTCAATAAAACTGTTATTCACAATTTAATTATCACTTAGGAGCAAGCTAGACATTTATTGAAATAAAATAACTTTTAGAGCACTCAATTACCAAATACTGTTAATTAGGTGTAATACAGGGAAAATCATCAAATTTAACAGCACAATCGTGTGTGCCTCTCCCATCATACCCTGACTCTAGTTAGAAGAAAAAGGAGATATCTATTATGGTTGGATATTTTTATAATATTTTTATAGACCACATGGGGTGAAAGCAGGGACCATTGCATACTGGTGGTTCTCAACAAATACCTGTGAACTAATAATAGATGCTCACCATCCTGCTTTCTAAGAAGCTGGGTTCCAGCATCTGAAGGACTTTTGTTTTGATGAGTGAGCAATATTAGCTGAGAACCTGAGCTGAATTGTTCTGAAAATATAGGAATTTCAGAGGCTAAATTTAGGGCAATGAGGGCATAAAAGAAAAGTAATATGGCTAGAATGTTCTAGAAAGGGACTTTGTGGACCAAATAAAGAATGTAATGAGGATTTTAATTAAATTTTGCTGTGAAGTATGGAAATTCTCATCATTGTTTCACAACTACCACCATTAGAATATTAGGTAAAAAATATTTCACTTACTGAAGTTTTGTGGAATTGGATCTGCTGTTCGGGATGTGAGGAATTGGATCTGCTATTTGGGATGTGAGGAAGAGCTGAGTCTGACCTCAAGGTAAGCTCAGGGATAGAATTAATCCACATTAAATTTTCAAAGGCATGGAACCTGCAACAAGAATGCACTGCCTTATAAGACAGTAAGTTTACATTGCTGGAGATATGCAAAGCGCTGGATAACTTTTGGCGGGGAATGACATGTAGATGGGATTAAATATCAAATAAATGTTTGAACTAGACCCTTAAAATTCCTGCCAACTTCGTTAGTAGTGATTCTAACATATAAACTGATTCAATTTTAAAATCAAATATATTGGGTACCTTCTATAATGCAAAGTGCAGCAAATTGGATCAGAAAGCCCTGAAAGATTTAATGAGTTCAACCCAACTGCAAAGGAATTATTTGGGATTCTAGAGAAATATAAAAGGAAAATCTATTGGTTTATCCTATTCCTTCCTTATTGGTTTATCCTATTCCTTCCTTTTCAGCCAGTTTGTTGTAAAAAGGCAAATCAGTCAACTAATATCTTCTGTGGTAGCTGATAGAGAAATTTAAAAATTAGAGAATCAATTAGTTAAATTATTGTGCATAATTGAGATTTTTATAAAGGGAGTAAAAGGCATGGAATCCTGGAGATTTAAAAATTTAGGCCACAAGGGATTTGTTTACTGTTGTAAATACCTTCAGAACAGCTGTAGCTTTTGCTTCAGCTTCAGCCATTCTCGTTGCACTCCTTTTTCATGTTTGTTCCTGCAGGAATGTTTTTAAGAACTCTGCCGCGTATTTAAGATTGATTTATTTTATTGATCACTTAGAGGTATTTTGTAGCAGGAGCTTTTATCACAGTATCTGCCACAACTCTGCCATATTGCCAAAAAAAGCCCAGTTATGATTTTAGAATCAGTGTTGGCCTAACATCTTGATGATGGTTTGGGGTGCTTCCATTGTCCCCTTAATTTTATCTTAAACATTCCTACCTAACAGAGCCTACCAATGCCAGGCAACCTTCTTCTTTGCTGCCTCCTAACAATTCCATCCCAGGAATATCTCAAGAGTAATATCACAGTTTCAAAATAAAGGTGTCAAAATTAAAGTGTGTAGCTTCAAGGTTTTTCTCACTCTTTCCATTTTTTTAAAAAAAAACCTTGTACAATAGTCCTTTTGAAATTCAGAGAGAGCTGGCAGTGAATGTTGAAATTTAGTGGAAAACTGGTTCTTACTGATTTTTCTGGTTTTGATATTACTTTGGGTGTTTGCTTTTACTTTTCTTTTACAGTGTAGCCTATGGTGACTGTTGTGGATTGGCATTCTCCACCCATTCCGTCTTCTTTCTAGGGTGTCTTCCTGTACTGCTGGGGCCAAAAAGCGAGAGACTGCATTTCCTACAATGCTTTGGAGCTAGGGTGTGGATGTGATTTACATTCTACCTTTTGATCCATCCACATGAGCTTTAGAATGTAGACCTAAGAGGGAGATCATTTTTTCTATGGCCTCTACTGTTCCTGCAGTACAACAGGAGGATGGTTTTCTGGGGAGTTGCCTGATCTCAGCTTTTCCGTAAATGGGCCGCTTCCTCATCTTACAAGAAGGGCAGTGGCTGGCTGAGTACCCTGCGTCACGTCTCTCCAAGTCATCCCAGAAGTTCAAATTAGAGTTTCTTTCCTCAGCTTTCCTAGTGGCTCTGAAAGACATTTAATATCTTTTTTTTTTTAAATCCCCTCTGCTTAAACTTAACTCTGTGCCCTTTTGTGAAACCCCTGACCAAATCAAAGTCTTCCATAAATATCTCATTTCCCAGTTCATATCCATTGCCTCAGCCAAGAATTTTACTGTATTACAACCTTTCTCTGACCTTCAGTGGAATTTTTCTTTTTCTTTGTAGACGTTATTACCAACTACCAGCTTTTCATATTCCATGCTAATTTGTCCTTTTAAAATAATGTACCTATCAGAAATAGTAGTAAGCTATTATTTCCATCCCTTAGCTGGAGAATTTATTGTCAATTTGTCTAAGTTCTCTTCTAACTCATCAATCTTAAACAGGTTTTTGCAACTTCCTTCTTTCCAGGACAGAAAATCACAAAGCTAAACTGAAAATCCTTCTGTTTCTAAGATTTAAAGAAAAAACAAAAGCTTTCATATTCTTTTTTTACTAGTCAACCATATATTTTGCAGCAAATATTTTACCTTTTGTGAAATCTACCTTCACAAAAAATAGGGTTATTTTCCTAATCCAGATACTGATTAAATGCAGAAAATAATTTCACTTCCTTGTTTCTTATTTAATATTCCATACCCACAATACTCCCAAATGCTTTTAAAAATGAACTTTTTGCAACCATAGATTAAATAAATAATGCTTGGTAGTGATTGTGTGTATGTGTGTACACAAAATGGTATATTGTTTTATTTCTATCCTCATTTTTGTGGGGGAATATGTAAGACTTTGCATTTGAAAGATAATATCTAGTCCATTTGTTTTTAAAGATTTATTTTATTTATACATTCCCCCTAACCTCATTGTTTGTGCTCATTGTCTGCTTATCTTCTTTTTAGGAGGCACTGGGAACCGAATCTAGGACCTACCATGTGGGAGGGAGACATCCAAAAGCTCGAGCCACATCCACTCCCTATCTGTTGTGGCTCTCCTCACATCATCTTGTTGCATCATCTTGATGCATCAGCCTGGCCCCAGCTTACCACGCCAGCTTGCTGTCTTGCTTGTCTTCTTTACGAGGTTCCAAGAACTAAACCTGGGTTCAGGAGGTAGACAGGCACCCAGCTGCTTGAACCACATCCGCTTCCCTCTAGTTTGTTAATGACATCTATTCTGACATCTTGCACAAATATTTTTGTTGAAGTTTTTGTTGAACCTTTTACAAATAACTCACTTTGGAAATCACTGAATTAATAGCATATAAGAGTGGTATTTTTAAAGGAGGTACAGTGGAGGTGGTTAGAATCTTTCCCTCTGCTGATAGGACACTGAGCTCCTGGCTTTTTGTATGGTATTGTTTTAAGTCTAGTAATTTTATTTCTCAAAAGTGGGAACTTTCTTCACTGTTACCTTTTCCATCCAGTAGGCCATGGGAGGACCTACAATGTCCAGTAATTGTCCCTTCAGCACCACCCAGGACAACTCCAAGTCCCAAAAATCCCTCCACATCTCATCTCTTCCTCCCATTCCCCACACCCAGCAGCCACCATGGCCACTTTCTCCACACCAATGCCACATTTTGATTACTAATCACAACAGTTCATGAATAGAATATCAGTAAGTCCACTCTAATTCATAGTCTATTCCTCCATCCTGTGGACCTTGGATTGGTTGTGTCCATTCCACATCTGTGTCAAGAGGGGGCTTAGATTCCACATGGATGCTGGATGCAATCCTCCTGCTTTCAGTTGTAGGCACTCTTGGCTTGGTGTGGTGGTTGACCTTTTTCACCTCCATGTTAGCTGAGTGGGGTAAGTCCAATAAACCAGAGTGTAGGAGCTCAAGTCTGTTGAGGCTCAGGGCCTGGCTATCATATGGTCGGTCCAGAGATTCAGATCCCTTGGGTATGTATTAAACCCCAGCACCAATTACAATTCTGGTAAAGTGAAAGGAAAGGCTTGTTAAAAAAGATAACATCTGAGTCCAGCTGCATCACACAGAAACACCAACTCCAAAGAAGGGCCCACTGACATGGCACTGAACTCCATCTACCATGACCATAAAACCTGTGGGTCTCTGTAGCCCTCAGAAGAACCAATACCTGGAGTTGGATCTACTTTATCTGTCTCTGGGACTCTGCTCAGGTGTGCATAAGGGCAACCCCTCTGATAACCTCCTGGCTCTTATTTAGAGACTCATAGCCATATAAACTCATTTGTCCTTTCCATTTCCCCCTTGATTTAGGTGTGAAAGCATTTTTAACTCCTGTTATTATATGTAGACAGAGATATTCTGCTGGTCCGAGTTGAACCTTTTAGTCAAAGTCATTTTCTAGTTACATCATCAGCTGGTACTTGGTAGTGATCCCTCGGTGCCAGGGAGGCTCATCCCCAGGAGTCATGTCCCACCCTGGGGGGAAGGCAACAAATTTACATGCTGAGTTTGCCTTTGAGACTGGCCACATTTGAGCAACATGGAGGCTCTCAGGAGGTAACTCGTTGGCATACTGCTGCTCTAGGCCTTGTTCTTATTTCAGGTGCACAGGCTCACAAGCATAGGTATTAGTATCAGGGGCTCATTGTTGGACCTTCATTCTTTTTTGGTCTTTGCCATTGCACTTGGGGGATTGTTGCTGTTCCTTTAGGGAATGTGATAGAGCTCCCCTGGCTAGGATCTCAGCACTTCCTCAGTTGTTGTTTTTAATTGTTTCCATTATGAAAATATCCAAACATTTTTATGTACCCTGGATATATGCCCTGTAGAACTCCCTGCCAACCATGTGTCCCCTGTCTATAACATCCCACACCAGTATTCCTCCATTGCCATTGTTGAACCTCTCTGTGATCCAAAACCTCCTGAAAAATGAAGCCCAATATATTGCCAGATTCCCTTAATAGCAAAATGGAATATAGCAATGAGTTTAAAGGTTAGATATAGAATACATATTAATTTGGAAAAATTCTACATCCTATCTTTTTCTTTTTTCTAATTATTAAGCTTATCTTCACAAGAGTATTAGATCACAGTAATTCATATATACAATATACAGTACTCCTACCTGTCCAACATAAAACCTTTTCCCCTCCACAGCAATAATCTTTTAACATATTCATACCATATTTACTGAAACTGATGTACAGATATTGAGACAATAGCTTTCAAACAAGGTAACATTTGCATTTACATTGTGGTTTATATTTTAGGCTACACAATTTTCTAAATTTTTAGTTATCTTATGTTTTACATTATGATTTACATTTTAGCTTATTGGCCCCTATATATTTTTGGTGTAATTTTACATGTCTTATATCCATCCTTATGTACTCTTGTGAAACACTTCTATTGCCCACACAGTTTCATTGGTTCCATCTATTCAATACCTATTTCCCCCTCCCCTTAGGGCCCACAGTGACAGTCAATCTTCATTTCTTGAGAAGCCATGTTCAGAGATACTTGGAACAGTGTTGAGGGCTTGACTTGCTCAACTGCCCTAATGCCCTGGGAGCCACCATTTCTCTTGAGAGATACAGTTCCCTCTATTTGATGGCATCAGTCCACCCCAGGATGTGGGTATACCTTCACTCTCATTATATAGGTCTCTACCCAATGATATAACCCACTCTGGCAAGATGAGCATTCACATATTCCCTAGGAGTCTGTCCTGCATCAGATTATCCCCCTTAAGTATCTTAAACAGGTAACTTTCCTTATTTTTGAGAAGGTTTTCTCAGCATTATACTCTCAACGAACACTTGACAATCTCCTATGTTCGTATGTTGCCCCACCCTCCCCCCAATTTCTTGGGCAATATTACCCATCCTCCCATCCCTAGCCCCCCTCAAGCCCGCAAAGCCCCACCCAAAGGTAACCCTATGCCCCCATTTTATCCCTTCCTTGTACAAATACTTACCTCCAGTTTATCATAGAGTTCACCCATGTAGATGTTCAAAGTAACTTTCCTGTTACTTTCCTGATCTCTCTTGACTGTTTTTTATATGCAGATATAGGGAAACAGTTATATTCTTTTCTTCTACTTCCTCTTATAATTGTTTGAAAGCCTTGATAGTCTGACTAAGGGTAAGAGTCCAATGGGCAGTGAACTTGCCCTTACACAGTCTTCTAAAACAGTATTTCCTAAATCCTACTCTTGCAGAACCCTCTTAATGCACAAGTAATTAATCACCCAAACTATAACAATGCTAACAAAAGTAGTGTGTTAAGATGTAAGAAAACTACGTTTTATAGTACATGACTGAATTATTTCTTCATTTATTCAACTACTATTTATAGAACTGGTTACTCAGAAAAGAACAAAAAATAAAGTCAGGTTATAATACATGCTATGAAGAAAACTATAATACCAGAGAGGTACAGCTAGTGCCAGGGATGGGGAGGCTTAGCTAATTCAGGGGACACAAGAAAGACTTCTCTGATGAGTCGTCACAGGTAGATGAGGTCTGGAGAAAGCGACTCAGGCAGAGGGAACGGTCGTGTGGAGGCACCAAGTTGGAAGCACATTTGGTCCAGTTCAGGAACAGCGAGGAGGCCTGTGCTGCTAGAGCTGAGGGAGGGAGAGAAGGGAAGAAAGTGAGGTCAGAGAAGTAGTGGGAGGCCCGATGACAGGACCAGCATCGCAAGGGAAATTTAGAATTTTGCTCCAAAAGAAATGGGAAACCCCTGGAGGACTTTGTAGGGAAATGATATGATCTGACTTAGTTTTTAAGACAATCATTCTGGCTACTGTGCACCACGTGGATGGTAGAGAGCAGAAACTAGGGCTTCAGATTAGACTTTCCCATTTGAAAGCATTGCTTTCAAAACATCATGAAAAGTCTAACCTAAGAATAATATTATCCACATCTTTAGACAACCATGCCATGTACCACAAGGAATTCTAAATGAAGACACATTTTTATTGCACAAAGAACTAAGTATTTTTAGAAACTTAACCAAAATAAACAACTATCTGGAGAAATATATTGGCAGCAAATATAGCAGAGAAAGTTTTACTATCAGTTTTATATAAGCTTCTCAGAATCAAACATTACATAATAAAATTGTTTGAGTCCATGTGAACTGTAAAGAAAAACCCCAACACTCCAATAGGTTAAAATTTAAAAAAAAAAAGGCTTCCAAGTTACAAAAATAAATAAACATGTTAAAATGGGCAATCTCCTATTAACAAAACAAAAATATTAAAACATTGAGGGAAGCGGTCTTGGCCCAATGGATAGGGAGTCTGCCCACCACATGGGAGGTCCGCAGTTCAAACCCCGGGCCTCCTTGACCCGTGTGCAGCTGGCCCACGCACAGTGCTGATGTGCGCAAGGAATGCCCTGCCACGCAGGGGTGTCCCCCACGTAGGGGAGCACCATGCTCAAGGAGTACGCCCCATAAGGAGAGCCGCCCAGTGCGAAAGAAAGTGCAGCCTGCCTAAGAATGGCACCACCCCACATGGAGAGCTGACACAACAAGATGACACAACAAAAAGAAAACACAGATTCCTGGTGCCGCTGATAAGGATAGAAGCGGTCACAGAAGAACACACAGCGAATGGGCACAGAGAACAGACAATTGGGGTGGGGGGGTAAGGAGAGAGAAATAAATAATAAAATAAAATAAAACATTGTAACATTTCATCTATTAAATTATTCTCCAAAATGTTTAATTGATAACTTTAGCTGGAAGCAATAGTAAACTAGGATAGCATGCATCTCTGGTGGTGTTAGAAAGCAAATTCATGAAATACATCAAAAATACCATTCATTCCTCATTCTATTTGTCACATCCTTTGCTGAGCATTTGTGTGGGGTTTTTTTTTTTTCTTATTTCTTCCCCCTACCCCTCGCCCCCCCACCCCAGTTGTCTGCTCTCTGTGTCCATTTGCAGTGTATTCTTCTGTGTCTGCTTGTATTCTCATTAGGAGGCTCTGGAAACCCATCCTGAGACCTTCTGGAGGGAGAGGGAAGTGATCGTTCTCTTGCTCCACCTCAGCTCCCTAGTTCACTGTGTCTCATATTGTCTCTTCTCTGTGTCTCTTTTTTGTTACATCATCTTGCTGCATCAGCTCTCTTTGTGTGTGACACCACTTTAGGGCGGTCTGCTCTCCTGTGCGGGGCTACACTCCTTGTGCGGGGGCCACTCCTTGTGCAGGGAGCACCCCTGTGCGGGACAACACTCCTTGCACGTAGCAGCACTCCACGTGGGCCAGCTCACCACACAGGCCAGGAGGTCCTGGGTATTGAGCCCTGGACCTCCTATATGGTAGGCAGAAGCTCTATCCATTGAGCCATATCCACTTCCCTTGCTGGGCATTTGGAAAGCAAAGATAGAACCAACAGCTTCCCTGTCCTCATGAGGTTTAAAATCAGTGTGGTTAGAGTGGGTGAAAGGGGAAAAAAAGGAAGAAAAAGGGGAAAGAGAGAGGGAAAACAGGAATGGAGGACAGGGGTGGTGAGAAGAGAAAGAAATGAATTAAAGTGTTATAGATGCTATGGTAAAACTACACAAATGGAGTACTGTGAAGATATATAGTGTTTTTTTGTTGTTTTTAAAGATTTATTTCTCCTCCCTTCCACCCCTTGTTGTTTTGCACTCACTGTCTGCTCATCTTCCTGTTATTAGGAGGCACTGGGAACTGAACCTGGGACCTCCCATGTGGGAAGGAGCACCCAAGCACTTGAGCCACCTCCACTCCCCATTGTTTTATATGTCTGTATAAAAGAATATGGCTATTTGTGTATAAAATAATTCTTTTCATAGATGACTATAATAGACCTGGATTTTTTATCATAGATGCATAGACTATACGAGCAATAATACAAGAAAGCAGTGAAAGTGAATGTTTCTGGCGGAAAAGAAATGGATGGCTAGAGGGCAGGGGAAGCAGGGAGCAAACAGTATGGTCTAACCATGAGCATCCAATGGCCACTCAAAAAATTTAAATTAATAACAGTAAAAATAACACTCAGCATTCTCTCTGAAAATTTTTTTTAAATAAAATTTTAACTAAAATCAGATTCCAGGATGGACTACCAGTATCCAAAGCACTTCTCCTTTCATGATCATCTAACTGAATTAGCAAAATTAAAATGGTAGTGGGGAGTAGGGAGAGAACAGAAAAAGGTCTACAGAGAAATCATATTCTACTCCTTCTACCTCATTGTCCCCATTCACCACTTCCACCAAATGGGGTAGAGGCACAAAACGGCAAAGGAGACTTCCCACTTAATTACATATAACAAATGTAATAAACATGAAACCCACTGCCCCCAGCCCCTCTGGCTTGCACCATTGTCTCTGCCCTAGAGGTACTGACAGTGAAATAGATTCAATGAATAAGTTAAAAGTTATACTGTGACTCAAAACATTTGGTAAGAAATTATAGTCTTGTTTTATAGCGAAATAGAGCATATAGATCAGCAAAACTAGTTTAACTGATTTGACATTATACTTCATCAGAATGTAAAATTTGTTTTAGTATACTGGCATCTATTTAAAACAGGGGGTCTTAACCTTTTTTGTTCTACAGACCCTTTTCCAGTCAGGCGAAAACCATGGACCCCTTCCTAAGTCCCCACTATACTGTGTGTTACTTTAAAAATATATCACACCCGCACCAACACATCCCCACAAGAATAATGGTTTTTTGAATTTCAATTCAAGCTCACAGACCCCTTGTTAAGAACCCTGATTTAAAAGTTCTGAGGGAGAAATTCCAGAATGGCCTTCCAGCAAGCTCCACAACAGAAAATAGCACTAATTTACCTCGTTCACCACTGCTAGATTTGGAAAATACATGGACAACCATCATCAGTTATGTTATTCAAAACTATTGGTTCCCTTCCCTTTTTATTCATTTTTATTCTCAGATATCTGTTCCTTTTTGTGCACATCATTTAAGGGCAGGCCAGAATGCTAGAACGTGGCATCATTGTTCAGGCTCTTGTGCAATCTCTTACCTCTTCTTATAATATTAAATAACAGACCTTAAAATATAAAACGCAAATGGAAATTTGGTAGGCAAGGCCTTGCCGTGGGGTGGATCGATTCACTCAGTAAACATTTATTGAGCCCCTGCTATGAGCAAAGCACAATGCCAGGCAAATATACAGTTCTTGCTTTGGGGAACTAACAGTCCATTGAGGGAGACTAGCATGTCCACAGCCAGCTGTAACTTGAGGCCGAGTGGAACCCCTGAGAGAGGCCTGAGTGTCGTGTTCCAGGGAGACAGAGAAAGGAGAAGCTCTGAATGGGGTACGAGCCGCAGATGGCCTTTGGGCTGAGCCTTCCAGGTGTGAAGGATTTTGATAGGTTTCAAGAGATGGACAGTCCAGGCTGAAGGAAGAATCGGAAGAAAGGCAAGAGGAGGGAGGGAATGACAGAAGCGGGAAAGTGCGTGAGGTCTGGGGGTGTCTGCTTGTGGGGTGTGCGTGAGTGAACAGGGGCCCAAAACTGTTCCAGTGCCTGGAGGCTTGGACGCCATGCTGCGGCGACACAGGTGTTGCCCATGAGGAGTCAGTTTTTTGAGGGACTGGGGGAAATGACATGATCTATTTGTGAGGTTTTTTCAAGTACTCTAACAGTAACAAAAAGGATGAATAAATGTGTGGTGGCAGGAAGACCAGTTAGGAAACCATGATGCTATCCAGGTGAGAGATGGTGAATGCTATGGCAGCTTGAGATGATTCTATGAATCCCCAAAAAGAGAAAGATTATGTTTGTAAACTAATCTGTTCCTCTGGGTGTGATATCCTTTGATTGCATTAATTTCAGTTGAGTGGACTTTGAATAGATTACCCATTAAAATTGCTGTAGGGCTTTTTATTTTTAAAACAAATCAATTTTATTGATACATTAATAAAGCACACAATTCATCCAAAGTGTACAATCAATGGTATTTGGTATACTCATATAGTTGTGCACTCATCACTTCATTCATTATTAGAGATTTCCATTATTTCAATAATAAAAAACAGACAAATAAGAAAATTCCTCACCTCTAAATTTCTCTATTCTTCCCCTGCTATACATAGCAGCTATTTCTGGCTGTTGTTGCACAATTATCTATTTATTAAGCAGTTTTATTGAGATATATTTGCATTCCATATGATCTATCCAAAGTGTATAACCAATGGCTTTTACTATAATCAAAATGTTGTGGGTGGCGGACTTGGCCCAGTGGTTAGGACATTCATCTACCACATGGGAGGTCTGTGGTTCAAACCCCGGGCCTCCTTGACCCGTGTGCAGCTGGCCCATGCGCAGTGCTGATGCGTGGGTGTCCCCCGCATAGGGGAGCCCCACATGCAAGGAGTGCGCCCCGGAAGGAAAGCCACCCAGCGTGAAAGAAAGTGCAGCCTGCCCAGGAATGGTGCCGCACACACGGAGAGTGACACAAGATGACGCAACAAAAAGAAACACAGAGTCCCATGCTGCTGACAACAACAGAAGCGGACAAAGAAGACACAGCAAATAGACACAGAGAGCAGACAACCGGGATGGAGGGGAAGGGGAGAGAAATAAATAAATATATCTTTTTAAAAAAAATGTTGTGCATTCATCACTACAAAAATTTTAGAACAATTTCATTTTGATTAGACTACGTTAGGGAGGCATGACTCAGGCTGTTTTCCTGCCCCCTTGCTGGGTCTGATACAGTCTTACAAAGATAGAGGAGGAGAAAGGCAACTGACTGTTTGATCCTGCCATATAAGAATGATGATTGCTTAAGCACAAAGTCCCAAGAGGCTGGGACCATGGAGAAGCTTAAGAAGAGACCAGCGCAGCTATATGCCTGATAGTTTACAGCTGAACTTAGGAAGAGAGCAGAACAGCCAAAACTGATATAGGAAGCCCTGAGAGACAAGCTCTATGCCAGCTTGCAGCTGAAATCAGGAAGAAAGCAGAGCAACTGAGCCTGAGAGAAGAAGCCTGGATGGGAAGGAGAGACAAGGCAGACATTGCCCGCCATCTTGCTTCAACACGTGGCAGCTGACTCTGGTGAGAAAGCACCTCTTATGGTGCCTTCAGTTGGATTTGTCACAGCCTTGGGACTATATTTACCCCAAATAAATACCCTCTCTAAGCTGACACATTTCTGATACTTTGCATCAACAGCCCTTTGACAAACTGAAACAAATGCCACTACTAGGATAGAGACATGGAACTAAAAATATGTATTTAGGATTTTACAGACTGAGAAGACGCTATGCTGCTGGCATTAAAGATGGAGGAAGGAGCCACAAACCAAGAAATGCAGGTGGCCACTGGAAACTGGAAAAGGCAAAGAAATGGATTCTTTCTGGAGCCTTGGGTGGGAGCATGGCCCTGCCAACAGGTTGATTTTGGCCCAGTGAGACCCATTTTGGATTTCTGGCATCCAGAACTGAGAGAGAATAAGGTAACAGTCACAGTAGATTAGGACCTGGCTAACTTTGGGAGTTATTAGTCAGGCTACCGCAAAGGATCTAGATCTAATCCTGTCCTTTTATCCTGAAAGCTATGGTGAGCCATTGTAAAGTTTTAAGCAGGGTAATTTCATGGTAACATTTGCATTTTAGTAACATGAACTTGGGACTTCTGAGGATACAGATTGAAGAAGAGCCCGGAGTCAGAGGACCCCTTCAAAATCCCTCAGAAGAGGTTTAATAGTTGTTGTTGAGCATATCACAAAGAAATCAAGACTCTTTGCAGATAGTTGAATGCAGCCAGTAATAATGAAGGAGGGGAAATGATTATTATAGATTTCTGATTTGGGCAACCAGGTGCCATACACCAAGATTGGAAGTACAGAGAAGCAGATTTGGGTGGGGGTTGGAGAACCTTAGGCAGGGAGCAAAGTTTTATCTAAGAAAAAGTATGTTCTAGGAATTAAACAGTTTGCTTGCATTCTTGGTGACTGCTTCTAAGAACTAAATAGAAATCTCTTAAGTATCACAGCAGAAGAGAATCTAAAGATGTTAAGGAAAAGTAATTACATCGGAACTTTTTTTTAACCTGGACTGTAACCACAAACTATCAATGCTATGAAGAGATTTAACAATCATTTTCTAATCAGACAGTTCTCAGCCTTTTTTCCACTGCTACACACCCAATCCATGATAAGCATACATGCCTGTGGCCAATTCCAAGCACACCCAATCCATGATAAGCACACATGCCTGTGGTGGATTCCAAGCACACCCATGCTAATTTCCCCCTCCCTTTCTCTCCCACTCTAGAAAAAGAATCCAAGAATAAGTTACTAGTAATTTATCAGAAAAACGGAACCTATTTTTTTTCATTAAATGATATTATAACATGTAAAAAGTTACACATCCCTCACAACTGACCTCACATACTGTCCCAACACCGCAGTGAGAGCCACGGATTCAGTTCCCAAATGCATCCCAGGTAAAGGCAGCCAGTGCAGTCACGCACTGTTACCCAAGCTTATGAGTGGAGCCTGGACTCAGGACTTGCAATCTACTGCTGCTTCTAGGACCACTCCCTTCTCCATTGCCTACATAAGGAACAGTTTCCACTTCACTCTACTCCCCCAAAAGGCTAGGGTCCATAAAAAGAACAACAGGCTCTGATTTCTCCTTAATTTTTAAAATTAAAATCCTAAATACATACTTTCAGTTCCACCCATCTTGAGCGCCATTCAGTCTCATTGCTGCTATTAAAGCTTCCCCAGGGGTCCTGATTCTCCCCGTTCTCCCCCACCCCCCTTCTTTGTGCTCCTGTGTGCTTGAGGTCTGCACCGCACATTTTACAATTGCATTACGTCCTACGTCGTCCTGTCCTCTAATTTCTTCATATGTGCACATCTTGTCTGCCTTCTAGATTTATGAGGCCCTTGTAGAGCTGCATATCTCAATACTCAGAAACTAAAGAGGTGATGTATGAGGTGGAAGTGAAATCGCTGAAGTGTTCAGGGCAGAAATGCATGCAGTTTTATTTGACAAGACTCAAATCTTCGCTCTGCATTGCAGAGATCAGTTATACATTCTGCAGGTGTTCTGCATGTGAAGATGGGAAAGAGAATTTTATCTCTGCTTCAGAAACAATATTATTTATTGGCCCTGTAAACAATGAGAAAACTCGTAAGCTTTAGATTCTCATGCTCCTGAAACCTGAAAAGTGATGAACTTCATGCTTTTTGTTCACTTCCCTTAAATGAAGTCTACTTTATCATTTTTTCCTGATATTGAATCCTTTCATTGTTGTTTGTTTGTTTGTTTTTTGCTTGTTTCCCTGAAATGCCTTGTACTGATGCCTAAACATTGTGCTGTCTTCATCTTCCATAGGACAGCAGATATTTCTGATCAGAATCTTTATATTTGGGGCCAGATCTGGATAGGACTCTTCAACTAATGTATCTGACACAGCTACATAAAACCTCAAAGGGACTTATTATTCAATAATATTTATGAGCTGTTTCTTTACATTTAGTAAAACCTGGATATTGCCCCCGAAAGGCTGTAAATAAAGTTAGACTGCCACAGTGGTTTTCTCTCCACCTGAATTCATTTATTTCCATGTTAGAGACCCAGCTAGTCAGATTCTGGTTGTATTTTGTAAATACAGGGTTGGTATAGAAGATGAATAAGACAAATATTCTTATAGATGAAGAAACACTGGCAGAAAGAATTTTGAGTGTGATATCCCATTTTTTTGCTGAATCAATACGTAAATCTGTGGTAAATAATACTGGCAAGATGTCGACCCATAAAAGAGCTATAGAATATTCCAATGAGTGCTTCTCAAGCCAACAATATTAAACCAAGGTATGGCCCTTTTTAATATCATGCGGTTTAGCTCAGGTACAATAATGAAATAAAATTCTTTTTTACCTTAATACATACCTACTACTAGTCAAACACTGCTATGGTCAATAGAGTAGGAGAAATAGGAATGTACATAATTTTAATGTAGTCTATTAAGTTTTGTGATAGAGGCAGGTGAAAGACGTTATGGATACACATAGGAGAAGGACCTAACCCAGACTAGTGGGAGACTAGGAGATGATTTCCTAGAAGAAGTGGTACAGAATCGAGCATTGAAGGACAAGTAAAACCAGCCTGGGAAAAAATGAGATTTTCAGGGAAACAAAAGCATGTGCAAAGTCATAAAGGTAAAGGAGTATAGAATCCCAGTAGAAGAAGAGGTTGGAGGTTTAAGGCAGAATGATAGGAGATAAAATTTCAGACAAGGAGGTCAAAAAGAGATCATCAAGGCCTTATCCCATAAGCAACCAGTCAGTGGAAGAGAGCATGGCACTCTGAATATTCCAAGGAAGGGAAAAATTCTATAATCCTAAAACTAAGATAGAGTCATGGAAAGTATATGAAATTATCTTATAAATGATGAAATGTAAGTTACAGTCCTGTCTGTATAGCAACAGGGCAAAGATAACAACTTGGTTTTTAAAACAGAAAAAAATATAAATGATCATACCTACCATAACTATTAATTCAATATTCAAACATTTTAATCACACTACCTCTATGATATTTAAGCCATGCTAAAGATTTCAGGACTCTATCCAGAAGAGAATCACTGAAGGATTTTAAGCAGTAGTGACAAGATTGGATTTGTGTTTTCAGAAGGTTACAGTGGCATTGTTGAAAAGACTGAATTCGAAGGGCAGATTGAAGGCAGGGAAGTATTTCAGTAATCTAGGAGAATAAGGATGAAGGCCTGAGCATTGTTGGTGGAAGAAGGCATAGAGAAATTTAACCAATAGAAGCAACAGAATTTGTTTTCCAATTGGATGAAAGGAATGAAGGAAAAAAAGACTTGAGAGTTGTTCAATCTAAGTTTCTGACTTAAACTACTAGATGGGTGAGGGAACACGGGCTAAGAAACATCAAAGGATGAATTTGTTGGGTAAGAAAAAGAAAGATGCTTTCATCTAGGGTCATCACAGTCTCTGGGACAAGCAGATGGAGATGTCCAGAAGACCACTGAATAGCTAAGTTTGAAGCTTGAGATAAAGATTTTCGTCAACTTAAACTAGATCCCAGTCCCTCTTGCCTACTCAAGAATGTTGCTCTAGGAATTATTTCATGTCTCTTTCACATCATCTCGTGTGTTTTGTTGATTTCGTCTGGTTAGTTCTTTTGTTGGGTTTGTTTGTTCTCTACTGGGTATTTGCTTTTTAAAAAACATGCTGCTATTCCTCCCAATTGAAAAAAATCCTCCTTATGTCTCCATTTCTTCCTGCCCCATTTCTTTGTTCCTATCGCAGAGTTCAATTTCTCTTCTTCTAGTCCCTCTTATAAACTCACTCCACAGTTTTGCACTCTCATAAGTCTGTCAGACTGTTCTGAAGGTCACCCATGACCCTCACATAGCTAAACCCAGTGGTCAAATATTGATCTTCATCTTACTTCATTTCTCAGCAGAATTTGCCGAAACGGATCATGCCTTCTTTCTTGATACATTTTGTTTCATTTGGCCTCCAGAATATTAAAATCTCCTCCAAACATATTAGTTGCTTGGCCATTTTTTTCTCAGTCTATTTTTGGGGGGGTCCTCCCTTACTCTCTATGTTATTAAAATTGTAATGTACAGGGTTCCGTCTTGATCCTTTTCTCTATCCACTTTTATTCCCTTAGAGATCTCATCCTCTGCCATGTGCCTTTTTTCTCACATGTGTATCTCCAGCTCAAAACTCTCTTCCAAACTCCATCTTTTATATAGAACATCCATGTGACATCTCCACTGGGGTATCTAATAGATGTCTCAAACTCAAAATATCCAAAACTGAACACTTTATCTTCTCTCTGCCAAACCTGTTCCTCCCACAGCCATTCTCAAATCAGTTTATGGCAACTCCATTCTTCCAGTTGCTTAGTTCTAAGATCATGGAAAACCCTTTATCTCCTCTCTCATATCCTACCTCCAACCCACTAGGAAATAACTCTGGTTTTTACCTTTAGAATAGCTCCAAATTCCAACCACTTCTTACTACCCCTATTTCCAGCACTCTGGTCCAAACCACTGTCATCTTTCACTTGGATTACTGCATTTGCCTTCTAACTAGTCTTGTAGCTCTGCCCTTGCCCCCACACTGAATCCTCAGGCAGGGTGAACATACTAAAATGTGAGTCAGATGATGTCAGACCTATGCTCCAAATGATGCCCCATTTAAGTACTCAAACAACTTAAAATTGGCCCAGAACAGTTCACATGATCTGGGTCTCTCTTAACTTTCAGATCTCACTTCTTTCTGCTCTCCTTTCACCATTTGTTTCCAACCACAGTGGCCTTGTGCCTGCCTTGGAGCCTGTGTACTGACTAGTCCCCCTGCGTAAAGCACTCTTCCCCCAGATGCCGTGGCTGATCCCTGTGTTCTTTAAGTCTGCTCAAAAGTTGGCTGCTGGAGAGAAATAAAATTAATAAATAAATAAATATTAAGGAAAAAAAAGTCGGCTGCTGAGAATAACCCTCACCACCATCTTTATAATTGCAACCCATCTCCCCAATATTCTTGATCTTTCTTACCCTGCCCTACCTTTTTCTCTTTTCCACAGCCCTTTTCTTCTATACAGTATAATCATTTATTCATTGTATTTATTAATGGTTTCCCTTGCCACACACACACAACTGAAATGTCAACTCTACAGCACAAAAACATTTATTTTGTTTATTGATATATCCCAGTGTGTGGAGCATAGTATTAGTGTTGAATAAGTGTAAGTTTCAACCTATAAGCCATAGTTGAAGAAGCCATACTCACTGATGAGGTCACTGGATGACCATGAGAACAACATGGGGCTAAGAGCAGAACAATTGGGATCTCCTTCATTTAAAGAATGGATGGAGGAAGAGAAACCCATAAAGAAGACTGAGAAGGAAAGAACCAGGAAGAGGTTAGAAGAAAAGCATAAGCGAAGAGTAGCCAGGCAAGATGGGCCTTTTGGCCCTCCCAAAGCCATAGCCCCATTTCCCTGCTTTGCTTCTGAAGGAGCATCTTTTTTTCCCACCCCTAGCCATCTTCCACAGACCTCTACTCTCTCTGCATATTCCTTAAAACCTGCCTGTTGTTTTAAGGAATATGGAGAAAGAATTCCCAAAGGCACGTATTTCTCCACTCATTCTTAGGAGGAAAGTTTACCAACCCACAATTACAGCTTATATGCAGTCTAGGAGGAAATTTAATGGCCCTGTGTTCACTGTGACTTGTTGAAAACTTACTCATGGAGCTATTATTTTTCATTTCTTTGGGAGCAAAGGGAAATTTGTACCATTTTCATATGCATAAATAATCTGGGGCATATCAACTAGATACCAGGATTTTTAAAGTGCTACATTTTCCTTCTGGAACATAACATTTGTTGAAATAACTTTAACTTAGAGAAAGCTCAGAGTTTCAGATTTGAAGTTATTCAAGAAATATTTAGGTGACAAAATGTTCTCATGGACCAACAGGCTTATTTGAAAATATTGTGCTGTTGTTGTAGCCCTTTTATGTCTTCAGCCTTCCATGGAGATAAACTAGAGTTGTCTAATCAAAGATCTAAGTGGCAATTAAATAGTGCAAGATACAGGCACCTTGAATGGGGTCAACTCCACTTATTCATCCAACTAACATTGGAAGGATACCTAAGACATCTGTTTTGCTAAGAACTGGGGATTAATAAGGTCCGACACCAATTCTCAAGGATCTCACCCTCTAAAGGAGAAAAGAGTCAATAAAATAAAAGACAAGATACTATGGTACATCATAAGGTCTACCAGCTTCACAGTGTTCTATAGCCACAGTCACCTCTAGGGCTATTCTGTATTCTCTTGCTCTCCTCACAGTAGGTTAGATCTGTACCATTAGTGCTAGTATCAGATGTTATTTAAAAAACCCAGCCTACCCAGAGAAGGCTGGCGTTGGTTAGATCAAGTGAGACTGCTGTGGATAGAGGAAGCAGACTCGGGTCAAGAAGAGTTTCTTACTGTGTCTACACAGCCTACAAGCACAATGCAAGATTCCACACCACCCACATCGCCATCTGTAGCCCCAATTCCTCCCAACTCCAAAAAGGAAAACACAACACTGACTCACTGACCCTGTCTTCAGTACCAAATAGTTATCCCTCTTGCTACACCATCTGGAAGGAGAAATACCCTAAGCTTGGCTTTTCTTACAAAGGATAAAGGATTGCAATTCCACCTTCATTATATGTTGGAAAACAAGTATTCTTTTGGCCTCAGTGAAATTCTAGAGTGCCTTAGAAATAATGTCGATCTATGGATAGTATGAAAAATGAGATTACTAAAATCTAAATGTTTGCTTCTTTGGTACATTGAACGAAGCAAGTAATCTGTATTTAGCAGCTTACAATGTTTAGTTATTTAGAAGAGGGACTGATTTCCTAAGGATAATCCAATAGAGCTGTTACTTATAATCCCAAAAGTGAAGTAAGCATATTGCCTTTAAGAAAGATTATAAGGAATTTTTGTAACTCTCAAAATACTGGTTACATATCATAATATTGAATATAAAAATTTGCTTAATAAGGCCTATTTTTATTTTCATAACCCATAAGATCCCAAAATGAAGTTTAAAGACATGGCTTAGGCTATTAATTCCCAGTTACATCTGATGGAGGCAGTGGTGGAGGACAGGAAGGGAGAAAACTGGTGGTTTCATAAAGTAACTTCTACAACAGCGCTGAGAAAAGGGTTTTAAAAATACAGTTATCCATTCACAATAATGATAACGAAAAATAAAATATAATATAGAAAATGATAACATAATGAAGAACATAAAGCATGATCTGAACAGATGGAATGGCAAAATATGCCCCTGGGTTGGGTGACTCAATATAATAAATCCTCCCAAAATTAGTATAAATTTAATGTGATTCCAATTAGAATCTCAACAGGGTTTTTCATTTTGTTTTTCTGCTGTTTGGAATTGGATAAAATGATCATAAAGTTTATGTGGAAAATAAATGGACAAGAAATAACCAATAAAACTGTGAAAAAGAAGAATAGTGGTAGGAATTTGTCTTGTCTGATATCAAAGACTTGCTTTTGTATACTATTGATTGACAGGTAACAAATAGATTAGCAGAGCAGATAAAGAACCCAGGAATAGATCCATATTTAATATATGACTTAGGAGGTGCTTCAATTCAGAGGAGAAATGATAGAATACTTAATAAATGGTGCTAGTAGGATTGGCTAGCCATCTAGAAAAATTGAAGATATAACTATTTCTTACATTAGTACAAAAATAAATCCAGAAGGATTAAAGACAGAAAAATTAAATAATAAAAATATTTAAAAATAAATCTAGTAACTACCAGTAATCTCTATAGACAGGGAAATTTTTCTTAAACAACACAGGAAACCCAAAGTCATTAAAAAAGACATAGGGAGCCCATGTAGCTCGGTGGTTGAGCACCGACTTCCCACATAGGTCCTGGGTTCAATCCCTCGCTCCAGTACCTCAAAGAAAAAAAAAAAAAAAAGACAGTGATTATATAAAACTTTAAGTGCTTTAAATGATAAAAGTTACAATAAATAATTCAATAGAAAAATGACAGATTTAAGGATAAAATGCAATGCAGATGATAAACAACTACAAGTGTTTTTGCAAATGGGTAAAAAAAATATAAGCGTTCAAGGAAAAAATGAGCTAAGAGCATAATTAAGCAATTCAGAGACTAGTCTAATCTAAAACCTATGAATAGGAAAGTGGATGTGGCTCAAACGATTGAGCTCCAGCCTATCACATGGGAGGTCCCGGGTTTGGTTCCTGGTGCCTCCTGGAGAAGACTAGCAGACACAGAGAGCACACAGAGAGTGGACACAGAGAGCAGACAGCAGGCACAAAACAACGAGCAGGGGAGGGAAATACATAAATAAACTCTTTAAAAAAATAAAACCTATGAATAGATGTTAAAACATACTTACAGTAAGAGAAACCAAATTAAATTTTTGTCATCAAAAATACAAAAACCAAATAGTGACATATCCATTGCTATTAGGGTATAGGAAAAAATGGTATTCTTACACACTGCTTGTGGAAATATCAACAGTAACAATCTTGGAAAACAACCTGGCAAAAATCTATAAGATTTTAAAATGCAATCTTTTATAGAGACTGACATCAGCAAGATGCAGAGTAGGAAGCTCCAAAATTCCATCCCCTCACTGAAACATCAAAAATAAGAAGAACGTATAAGAATCAACTTTCACAGAGCTCTAAAAAAAAAAAAAGTCAAAAATTTAGAACAACCAAACAAATGCTCAGTCAAGAAAAAGGCAAAGCCTTCTGGAGTTTCTACATGCTCTTTCTCCACCTGAGCTCAGCATTGCAGACTGCAAGGCAGCAGTCTTGCAAGACTGCAATAAGGAAAAGTGGAAATTTCACATATATGTGGAAATTAAACTACACATTCTTAAACAACCAAACAGGAAATCCCATGAGAAATGAGAAATTAACTAGAGATAAATGAAAATGAAAATACAATCCACAAAAACTTATGAGATTCTGAAAAGGTCGTTTTTAGATGGAAATTTATAGGTGTAAATGCATACATGAAAAAAATTAAGAGGCAGCAGTTGTGGCTCAAGCAGTTGAGTGCCTGCTTCCCACACAGGAGGTCCTGGGTTCAGTTCCCAGTGCCTCCCAAAAACAACACAACCACAAGCAACCAAGCTTGTTGTTGGTTCTCCAACTCAGGGGATTTGACGTGGCTCAGTGGTTGAGCACCAGCTTCCCACATAGGAGGTCCCAGGTTCAATCCCTGGCCCGGGTACATCAGTCAATCAATCAATAAAAATTAAGAAAGATCTCTAATCAATAACCTAACATAACATCTTCAGGAACTAGAAAAAGAGGAGCAAACTAAACCAAAGGGAGGGAAGGAAGGAAAGAATAAAAATTAGAGCAGAGGTAAATGAAATAGAGAATAGAAAACGGTAGCAGTTTGATATTATTGATGAATTCCAAAAAGAAATATCACATTATGTTTGTAAACTGATCTTCTCCTCTGGGGATATGAGATTATAGGATTTATAGGTTTACTTGTTTACAGAATTATATAAACCTCTTGTGCCAGTAGGGTCTCCACCCTTTGGTGGGTGGGGACTCACAGATAAAAGGCATGCAAAGGACAGAGTTGAGGGCTTTTAATGTTGGAGTTTTGATGTTGGTGTTCAATGCTGAAGCTGGGAGAGAGACAGAGCCATTCGCCTGATAGTCTATAGATGACCTTGTGGAGAGAGGCAAAGCCTAGAGAGCCTCATCATCTACAGCTGACCTCGTGGAGAAACAGAGGAGCTGAGCCCAGAGGAACCCAGGAAGCCTGACCCCTCACAGACGTCGGCAGCCATCTTGCTCCAACTCGTGAAAACAGACTATAGTAAGGGAAGTAACTTATGCTTTATTTCATGATAACTATAAGCTCCTATCCCAAATAAATACCCTTTATAAAGACCAACCAATTTCTGGTATTTTGCATCAGCACCCCTTTGCTGACTAATACAAAAACCAACAGAGAAAATTAAGTGAAACTAAATGCTGGTTTTTTCAACTAGGTTGACCAAGTAAAACGCAAAAAAAATGCAATAACAAAATTCAGAAATGAAAGGAGGTACATCACTACTGACCACACTGAAATAAAAAGGATTATAAGGGGGAATACTATGAACAATTATATGCCAACACTTTAGATAATCTAGATTAAATGGAAGAATTGTTAGAGACATACAAATTACCAATACTGACTCAAAAATATACATTATCAACAGACTTATAACAAATGGTGCTCAACCACTGAGCCACATCAAACTCCCAAAAAAGAAAAGTCCAGGACCAGGTGGCTTCACTGGTGAATTGTACCTAATATTCAAAGAAGAATTAACATCAATGCTTTTTTTTTTATTAATTCTTTTTTTTTTTTAAGATACATGGATCACACAAAATGTTACATTAAGAAATATAAGAGGTTCCCATTTACCCCATTCTCTATACCCCCATTGCTCCCACATCAACAACTTCTTTCTTCAGTGTGGTACATTCATTGCATTTGATGAGTACATTTTGGAGCATTGCTACACAGCATGGATTATAGCTTATGTTATAGTTTACACTCTCTCCCAGTCCTTTCAGTGGGTTATGGCAGGATATATAGTGTCCTCCATCTGTCCCTGCAATATCATTGAGGACAACTCCAAGTCCTGAAAATGCCCTGATATTATACTTCTTTTCCCCTCTCCCTGCCTTCAGCAACTCCTGTGGCCACTGTCTCCATATCAATGATATAATTTCTTCCATTGCTAGAGGCACAATAATTCTATAGTAGAATACCAGTAGTCCACTCTAATCCATATTTTATTCCTCCATCCTGAAGTCACTGGGAAGGCAATGTCTACTCCACCTCTAAATCGAGAAGGGGCTTAGATCCCACATGGCTGATGGATGGAATTCTCCTGCTTGGAGCTGTAGACTCTCTCGGTTCCCTGGTGTGGTGGTTGACTGTCCTCACCTCCCTGTTAGCTGACCTGGGTAAGTCCAATGAACCAGAACGTAGGTGTTGCAACTCTGCTGCAGTTCAGGGCCCAGTTGGCACATAAGCAGTCCAAAGATTCAAGTCTCCTGAGCATACACCAACCCCAACGCCAACCACAGGTTCAGTAAAAGTGAAAGAAGAGACATGCATAGAGAAGTCATATCTGAGTCCATCTCCATCACACTCAGGAGCACAAATTCCAAAGTAGGGCCCACTGACAAGGCACTGAACTCCAGAGCCATCTATCATGACCATAGGACCTGGGTGTCTCCATAGCCCGCAGGAGCACCACTACCTGGGGTTGTATCTACTTTGACTGTCTCTGAGACCCTGCTGAGATGTGTGTAAGTGCAACCCCAACACCAATCATTTTGAAACTCTTCCAAAAAATTGAACAGATAGGAAAACTTCCTAACGTACCTGATGAAGCCAATGTTATTCTGATAGCAAAGCCAGGTAAAAACATGGCAAGAAATAGAAAATTATAGACCAATCACCCTTATGAATTTAGATGCAAAAAATGTCAACAAAATACTAGCAAACTGAATCCAACTGCATGTTAAAAGGATGATACACCATGACCAAGTGGTATTTATCCCAGGAATGCTAGGGTGGCTCATCATAAAATCAATCATTGTAATATACCACACTAATAGAATGAAGAGGAAAAAAATACATATCTTCTCAATGCAGAAAAGGCATTTGATAAAATACCATACCCTTTCATGATTAAAAGAAAAAACTCAGAAAAATAGCAACAGAAGGGAACTCCATCAACATGATAAAAGGCATACATGAAAAACCCACAGCTAACATCACACTCAATGGTGAAAGATTGAAATTTTCCCCTCAAGATCAGGGGCAAGATGAGGATGCCCACTGTCAGCACTGCTGTTCAACATCCAAAAGGAAATAAAGAAAATAGTTCAATTTCTAATAACACCTAATAGAATAAAATACGTAGGAATAAATTTAACCAAGGAGATGAAAAAATTGGACACCGAAAACTATAAAACATTGCTGAAAAAAATTAAACAAGGCCTAAATAAATAGAAAGATGTCCTAAGTTCATGAATTGGAAAACATAATATTGTTAATATACCAATACCACCCAAATTGGTTGACAGATTCAGTGCAATCCCTATCAAAATTCCAGCAGTCTTTTTTTTAATATAGAAATGGGGAAGCCAATCCCTAAGTTCATATGTGATGGCAAGGGGCCCAAATAGTCAAAACCAATCTTGAAAAAGAACAAAGTTGGAGGACTCACACTTCTCAACTTACTACAAAGCCACAATAAACAAAACAATACCGGAATAAATAGAGACATATAGGTCAGTGGAATATAATTGAGAGTCCAGAAATAAACCCACATGCCTTTGGCCAATTGATTTTCTACAAGCATGCTAAGTCCACACAACGGTGGGAAGAATAGTATCTTCATGATATGGAATACTGGATTTTGATATGCAAAAGAAGGAAGCTGGAGCCCTACCTCACATTCTATATAAAAATTAACTCAAAATGATCAAGAGCCTTAAAAAAAGCCCAAATCATAAAACTCTTAGAAGAAAATGTAGGAATAAATCTTCACAACCTTTGATTTGGCAGAGAAATCTTAGACATGACACCCAAAGCAACAAAAGGGAAAACAGATCATTTGGATTTCATCCAAATTAATATATTTTGTTCATTAAAAAACATGATCAAGAATGTAAAAAGACAACTTAGAGAATGGGAGGAAATAGTGGAGAATCATATTTTTAATAAGGCTTTCATATTTAGAATACATAAAGAAATTTTTAAACTCAACAACCTTACAACAGAAAGATAATCCAGTTTTAAAATTGTCAAAGGACTTGAATAGATTTCTCCAAAGAAGATATATGAATGGCCAGTAAACACATGAAACAATGCTCAACGTTATTCATTAGGGATATGCAAATCAAAATTACGTTGAAATTTCACTTAACATCCATTAGAATAATTACTATATATATATTAAAAAAAGAACAAATGTTAACGAGGATGTGGAGAAATTGGAACTTTTGTGCATTACTGGTGGGAATATAAAATGATGCAGTCACTGTGGAAAACAATTTCGTAGTTCCTCAAAAAGTTAAACATAATATTACCATAATACTAGGCAGATCTACTTCTAGGTATAAATCCAAAAGAATTAATATAGAGACAAAAGCAGATATTTATATGCTAATGTTCATAGCAGAATTATTGCCAATAGCCAAAAGGTAGAAACAACCCAAATGCCCATCAACAGATGAATGGATTTTTAAAATGTGATATAGGGTGCGAGTGCGGCTCAAGCAGTTGAGCACCCACCTCCCAATGGAAGGTCCTGGGTTCATTTCCCAGTGCATCCTAAAGAAAACAAACAACAAGCAGACAATGAGCAAAAACAAGCAGACAACAAGCCAAAAAAAAAAAAAATCAATGAGCAAAAACAACAAGCAGACAACAAGCAAAAACAATGAGCAGACAATGAGCCAAAAAAGCTGTGGTATATACATACAGTGGAATTTATGTATTAAAAGGAATGAAATTCTGTAAGCTGATGTAGCTCAACTGGTGGAACATCCATCTACCATATGGAAGGTCCAGGGTTCAATCCTCCAGGGCCTCTCGACCCGTGTGGTAAGTTGGCCCACACGCAGTGCCACTGCTGCACGCAAGGAGTGCTGTGCCATGCAGGGGTGTCCCTGCATAGTGGTGCCTCACACACAAGAGAGTGTGTCCTGCAAGGAGAGCCGCCCTGTGTGAAAAAAAGCACAGCCTGCCCAGGAGTGGCACTGCATACGTGGAGAGCTGACACAGCAAGACGACGCAACAAAAAAGAGACGCAGTTTCCCAGTGCTGCAGGAAAATGAAAGTGGACACAGAAGAACACACAGTGAATGGACACAGAGAGCAGACAACAGGGGGAAAGGGGAGAGGAATAAATAAAATAAATTTTTAAAAAATTTTTAAAATAAAAATAAAAGGAATGAAATTCTAGGCATGCTACAACATGGAAGAGACTTGGGAACATTATAGTAAATGAAATAAGGCAGATACAAAAGCACAAATATCATAGGAATCCATATAACTGCAATATCTAGATTAAGCAAATACAGGAAGACAAAAATTATGTTAAAGGTTACCCAGGGCCTAGGGGAAGAGGGAATGGGAAATATTGCTTAATGAGTACAATGTTTCTGTCTGGGTGATGAAAAAGTGTTGGTGATAGAGGGTGATGGTTGCAAAACATTGTAAATGTAATTAATGTCACTGAATTATACACTTAAGAATGATTAAATGGCAACTTTTATGATATATATTATATATATTGTGAAATATATATATAATATATGTTGCAAAAAAAATGTTAAGGAAGGATTTGGTGGTTTGAAGTTGTATGTACCCCCAGAAAAACATTTTCTTAAATTTAGTCCATTCCTGTGAGTATTAGCCCACTGTAAGTAGGAACCTTTTGATGAGGTTACTTCGGTTAGTGTGTTCCACCACAATCAGGATAGGTCCTAATCCTGTTACTGGAGTCCTTTAAAAGGAAATGAATTTAGATATGAGAGAGAGAAAGCCACAGGAAACAAAAAGGTGAAATAGAACCTTGAACAGAAGGCAGAGACCAGGAGATATGACTTGCCATGTGACAGAAAAGCCAAGGATCACCAGCAGCCAGTCCAGAATGCCAGTCTTCAGGAAGAAAGCATGGCCTTGATGACACCTTGATTTGTACTTTTTTCCAGCCTCAGAGACCATGAGTGAACAAATTCCATTGTTTAACCCAACTCATTTCATTATATTTGTTTGAACAGCTTAGGAAACTAAAACAGGGAGTGTAGTGGTTTTAAGTTATAATTTTACTTTTGAATCATATGAATCTAGTATCATATATATATATATACACACATATACTCTTCAACCCTGTAAATCTATCCCATAGGGGAAAAAAGCATCCTATATGTAAAGATATGTTAATATGTACAATATTTATTGCAGTACGGTTTCTGGAATTTCAGTAGTAATGCCCCACACTCTATACTGCAGTATTGTTCATCAAGACAGAGAGAGAGTGAGAGAAATAAATGTAAATCCCATCAATGGGCATATGAAAGACTAAATTATGTTACAACTACAATACATAGAATAAAAAGAAAAGAATGAATTCATGTTGATGCGAAGTAAATTCCACAAAATATTGAAGGAAAAACAAGAGGCAAATCTCTGTATGATTAATATCCTATTTTGTGACCAAAAATAGTATCTGTATATGTTTGAATCTTTATCTACATAGATGAAAATAGGGTGATAGACAGATAGATGTGTGAATACATATATATACATTTATATGTATATATGTAAACTATATTAACAGCTACAGTCAGTTGTTAACATGGGTTACTTGGGTGTAAGTTGACAGTGGGATTTGCAAAAAATTATTTAAAACTTTAACCTAAAAAATTTTTTGTGGCATTATAATTCCATTTATGTGAAACTGAAATGCTGTAAATGAAAATTAAAGCAAGTAGACATTGAAAATAAGAAAATAACAAAAATATGATACAATAACTACAACTTCCCTAGATACTGCTTACTAGAGATTCCCACATAACCTGTTCCCTACCCCTTCCACATTTTCCCATATTAATAACATCATTAGTGTGGTACATTTGTTACAATTGATGAACACATTTTGGAGCATTGCCACTAAGCATGGATAATAGTTTAAATTGTAGTTTATACTCTCTGCCACACAATTTTGTACATTATGGCAAGATATATAATGGCCTGCATCAGTCATTGCAGTGTCATCCAGGACAATTCCCAAGCCCTGAAATGCCCCCATATTACACCTCCCTTTCCCACCCCTCAGAACCTCCGGTGACCACAGCCTCCTCATCAATGATATAAGTTCTTCCATTGCTAGAATCACAGTAAGTCTATATATAGTAGAATACCAATAAGTCTGCTTTAGTCCATAGTTCATTCCCCAATCCTGAGGATTCTGGGATGGTGATGCCCATTCCTCCTCTAATTTAGAGGGGGCTTTGATCTCATAGGGCAGATGGATGGGACTGTCTTGCTTGTAGTTGCCTATTCTGTCTGTTCCTTGGGTTGGTCATTGTCCATTATCATCTCCTTGTTAGTTGTCCTGGGTGAGTCCAATCAACTGGAGAGGAGGTGTTGCAACTCTGTTGAGATTCAGGGCCCAGCTGGCTCATGGACAGCCCAAAGATTTAAGTCTCTTGGCTATATACCTATCAAGTCTAGTACTAACTATAGATTCAAATAGAAAGCCCAGAAGAGCCATGTGTAGGGAAACCACAACTGAGTCCAACTCTATCAGACTGGGGAACATAAATTCCCAAGTAGAGCCAACTGGCAGGGCACCAAACTCCTGAGCTGTCTGCCCTGACTGTAGTGTCTTGATGTCTCCAGAGCTCTCAGGAGCCCCACTGTTTGGAGTAGTATTTACTTTGGCAGTCAATGAGATCCTACTGAGATGTGCATAAGCGTAACCTCTGGAATGACCTCCTCACTCACTTTGAAGTCTCTTAGCCTAAATTTTATTTCTGTATGTTTCACATAATATCAACCCACAAATAGGATATGTGTAGAAAAACAAAATATATATTAGGAAAGCACACTCAAACTTTCACTGATGGGATGAGAAATAAAATAAGTTTGGAAACCACTGAAATAAGAATACCACCTAGAACTCAAGAATCATGACTCAATATAGTTGATCCCACACAGTCCTATCCTTTCTAGAACCTTCACTCATCAATCTTTTTCCCAAATTTCCCCCTCACTAGTGTTTTCCCCCTTGTTTATATAGACATGCTTATTCTCCTTCCTTTAAAATTTTAAATATTCTTCTTAATCATAAGCCTATCTCTGACCACCATTCTTACTTTTCTTTTCCTTGTGAACCAAGCTTCCTGAAAAAAGGTAGTCTACCATTTCTGTCTCCAACTCCTTTCTTCTCATTCATTCCCCTCCATGCATATGAAGTCTGGTTTTTGCCTCTACTACTCCATTACTTTTTCTATAGTAAAAATCCCCAACTGCTTTGTTACTCTAAAATTGAACACACACTTTTCTGCATTTGACATGCAGACCACACCTTCCTTCTTGACACTTCTAGTCCCATGGATTCCTTGACATCAGCATCTTGTGGTCCTCCTACTTTCCTGACCATTTCTTCTTAGTCTTAATGGCTTCTTACTCTTCCTGCCCCTTAAATGGTGGCCATCCCCACAGTTTGAATTTATTGTTTAATTCATCCAAAAGCCATTTTGAGTGATCCTTCATAAAATGATGACCCCCAAATCTGTTTCTCTATTTTGAGCTTCATAATCATAGCTTGTGCCTATTAGAAATTTCTCCTTGCAGCCAGACTTCTCATACTCAACATGTCCATAATGGAATTCACCATCTCCCTTTTCTCCCCACCCCATATCCATGTTCCACCTCATCTTTTTTCAGTGTCTTAATCAGTCAAACCAGAAATATCGGGTGTTATCTAAGACCACCCCCTTCCTAGTCCAACATATTCAGCCAATCACCAAGAAGTGTTTAATTTTCCAAATTTTTTAAAGGTTTATTTTATTTATTTCTCCCCACCACCTTGTTGTTTGCATTTGCTATGTCTGTTCATTGTATGCTTATCTTCATTTTTTTAGAAGACACCGGGTACCAAACCCAGGACCTCTCAGGTGGCAAAAAGACACCTAATTGCTTGAGCTGCCTCCACTACCTGCTTTTGTTGTGTCTCTCATTATGTTTTCTTTCTTGTGTCTCCCATTGTGTCAGCTTGCTGTCTTGCTCATCTTCTTTAGGAGGTACCAGGAATGAAACCCAGGGCCTCCCATGTGGTGGGTGGGAGCTCAATCACTTGAGGCACATCCACTTCCCTCCAAATATTTTTTAATGCTGCTTCTTGGTACCATTCCTTATAACCCTGCCCTAATTCCAGCCTTCAGTATCTCTGGCTTGAATTGTTGTATTTGAATCCCAATTTGGTCTACTTGTTTACAAACTTCTCTCTCACCAATCCATTCTATAAACTACAATAAGATCCATCTAACTAAAACAAAAATCTGATCATACCTTAAACCTCTTCTTGGTTAAGAAGTTTTAGGGAAGTAGGAATGAGAAATGACTGCTAATGAGTATGGGTTTTCTTTTGGGGCTGATGGTTGCACAACTCTCTGAATATACTAAAAAAAAAAACTAAATTGTACATTTTTAAATGCTGAATTTTATTATATGTAAATTGTATCTCAATAAATATGTTATTTTTAAAAAGAAATTTTACAGTTACAGAACCTTAGTTCAGGACCTCCAAGAAGCAGACACAACTCAGGACTAGATAGACTTATTGGAGGAAACACCTATGAAAAGTAAGAGTAGGTTAGAAGAGCCTCAGACCATAATGCAGGTCTGACATCTGTGAAGGGGGAAGGGGAAGAGGAGGATTGGGTCCGAAGGAGTCCCACATCCTGCGGGAATGAGCCTACACTATACCCCCACCATGCTGAGCCATTGGCTGGGAGCAATATCTTGGGAAATTGTGGACTTGATGTGAATACAGTGATACATCAGCAGGATGGCAGCTGGAACTGTCAGACAACTATTCTCATTGCAGCAGGAAATCTGAGGATACATTTCATAGCCATCACAGAGGTTCTTTGCTACCTACAGGATACTGGAAGCTCCTTTGCATAATATGTAAGAGGTTTCATGAACTAATCCTTAATTATCTCTCAAGGCTCATTATCAAAATTCCCTAAGTCAAATTTTCTGTTGAACTTTTCTACTAAATGTTTCTTGCCATCATACTCTTGTTTATTTTCTCTTCACCTGAAACAATTTTCTAACTCATATCCATCATTCTAGACTTGTCCCTTTAAGGATGCAGTCTCTCTTTTAAGAGGCGTTTCCCCTGAATACCTACACAGGACTATTTGCTATCAAATTATCTTCTAAATATCATAGCATTTACCACATTATATTGCTATTTTCTGTATATCTTCCACGGCAATCTATATGTTCCTCAACTCAGGGTGTGTGGCTCTTTCTTCTTTGAATTCCCACAGCAGTGTCTAAAACAGAAGCACTCAACAAGTGTGTGTTTGTTTGTTTTGCTTTTTTAAGGATTTTTTAAATTGTATTTTTTGAAGATACATAGATCACCAAAAATGTTACATTAAAAAATATAAAAGGTTCCCACATACCCCACATCCCACCCCCACCCCCCACTCCTCCCATATCAACAACCTCCCTCATCATTGTAGCACGTTCATTGCATTTGATGAATACATTTTGGAGCACTGCCAAACCACATGGATTATAGTTTACATTGTAGTTTACACTCTCCGCCAGTCCATTCATTGGGTTATGGCAGGATATATAATGTCCAGCATCTGTCCCTGAAATATCATTTAGGACAACTCCAAATCCCAAAAATACCCCCACATCACATCTCTTCTTCCCTCTCCCTGCCCTCAGCAACTACTGTGGCCACTTTCTCCAGATCAATGCTACAGTTTTTTCCATTACTAGTCACAATAGTTCTATAGTAGAATAAAAGTAAGTCCACTCTAATCCATATTTTATTCCTCCATCCTGTGGACCTTGGGATGGTGATGTCCACTCCACCTCTATATCAAGAAGGGGCTTAGACCCACATGGTTGATGGATGTGATTCTCCCTTACGTTGACTTCAACTTCAACTTTTAATTGGGAGATGTAAGCTCTTCACATTTATTATTATTTATGGTCTGATTTATATCATTTTCTATATTTTTGTTTCTTCATCTTTCCTTGCTTTCTGGTAAAAATGTGATGATAATATTAGTATCTAATGTAGTAACATGTAAGGTTGTTTTAAAGATTAAACAAGATACTTCATGTAAAAAGGCTGATTAATAGTGAGCTACCACAAATAAGGTGATGGTGATAGTATAGACATAGGGTTGATGGAAGAACTGTCAGGGAGAAGCCATTTTTAAATCCTGATTCTTACTGTTAATAACAAGGATTGTAAATAAAAATCCTACCAGGATTTGAAATATATGTATATGTATATGTATGTATATATATGTGTTTGTTTGTTTTGTTTTGTTTTGTTTTATTTTGTTTTGTTTTGGGGTACTAGAGTCTGGTATTGAACCCAGGATCTGGTATGTGGGAAGCCGGCACTCAACCACTGAGCCACACTGGATCTCCTGAGTTGGTTTTTTGTTTGTTTGCTTGTTGTTGTTTGTTTTTGTTTTTAAGAGGCACAAGGGACCAAACCTGTGACCTTCCATGTGGGAAGCAGGCACACAACTACTCGAGCCACAGCTGCTCCCTAAAATATACTTAACTTTTTAAAAAGAATTTATTTTCAATACAATTTGGAATAGATATTTTCTAATACCTATCATTTTCCCAGACACTTTTCCTTCCTTCTTTATTTTCTTGAATGTTGATTTCTAAACCTTCAAACTTACCTTAATTCTTAATTCATTATATAAGTCAAACATACTTTCAAAGTGCTCCTCCCCCCACCTCTCACCCCTGATTATAGTCTTCATCAAGAAAACTTATTACCATCCCTACATTCTATAAGCCCATCCAGAAGTATATGAAGTGAAAGAGTTGGAGAAAGCAGCTAACAACTCATATAGTTCTTGCTACTTTTCCATGTTGTTTTGTTATTTAAGTCATTAAACTATTTGAATTTTGGTTTTGTACATCTATGCTATAAGAATTCATCTCTGTTTTTTCCATATAATGAGAAAATTTTCTCAACATCATCCACTAAGCAGTTCATTTCCATATAATTTGTACTTGTATTGCCCCCTCTATCATAATGCCAAATCCCTATATAATCTGTCCCACTGGTCTACTGGTCTAATCCTGACTCAATATCATACTGTTTCTATTACTATACTTACAAAGTGTGTTTTATATCTGGTAGGAAAAGTCCTTCCTCATGGCCATTCTTCGGCAAAAATGTTTCAGCTATTCTTCCTAAAAAAATTTCTGTATATGGAATCTTTTATTGAAACTGCATTGGACAGGAATGTATATATGTATATTTATATATTTCATATATAATTATTTAGGGAGAGTAACATTTTCCCAATGCTAGATCATCATGTTCATGAACAAGATATAGTTCTCTAATTATTCAGTTCTTCTTTTAGGTCTTTTAATAGAGTTTTAACATTTTCTTCCTGGAAGCATTATGCATTTTTGACAGGGTAATTCCTAGATATTATTCTGCAGACAGTGTTGTGGAGGGTAAAATTACACTATTGATTTTAAAAGTTGATCTTGGAGTAACACCATCAATGTAGCGAACATAAGACATCCCCTGGAAAAGTCTCCCCTAAGAATTAACCAATAAAAGGAAAAATTCTACTTGCTTGGAACTCTGGAGAACAATAAAGACTGTAGAAGGACTCCACAAATGCTGAATCAAAGAAAAAGAAAAGTGATCTCCAAGATCATATAGAATATATTCCTCCCAGACCTGACACTCGGTCCCAATTAACAACAATAAAAAGGGAAGAGGAAGAAACTGACCTTCAGAGATAACTTATCAAGATTATCAGATGCCCAGACAATACCCAAAAATTACAAGGTTTATCAAGAAAGAGAAAGATATGACTCAGTTGAGGGAACAAATTAAAACTTCAGAAGAGACACAAAATTTGGAACAAATAATCAAAGAAGTTCAAACAAATCTCTGAAATTAACACAAGGAGATGAAGGAAAATATGTATAAAGAGCTAAAGGATAGTAAGAAGACAATGTGTAAGCATAAAAAGAAACATAACAGATTATGGGGGTGAAATGCACAATAATAGAGATAAAAATACACTAGAAGCATGCAACAGAAGATTTGAACATGCAGAAAAAAGAATCTGCAAACTAGGAGATAGGATAATTGAAATACAATCAGAACAAATGGAGAAAAGAATTGAAAAGCTTGAGCGGTGTCTCAGAGACTTAAGTGACAGCATGAAGTGCACACACAGACACATCATGGGTGTCCCAGGAGAAAAAGAGAAGGAAAAAGAGGCAGAATATTTGAGGAAATAATGGCTGAAAATTTCCCAACTTCTATGAGAAACATAGTTACACATGTCCAAAAAGCACAATGTACTCCAAACAGAATAAATCCTAATAGACCTACTCTGAATCATATACTAATCAGAATGTCAAATGCCAAAGATAAACAGAGAATTCTGAAAACAGCAAGAGAAAAGTGACTCATCACATATAAATGATCCTCAATAAAACTAAGTGCCAATTTCTCATCAGAAACCATGGAGGCAAGAGGGCAGTGGTCTGATATATTTTAGGTACTGAAAGAAATACTGCCAGAAAAAAATTCTTTATCTAGCTAAACTTCTTTCAGAAATGAGGGAGAGTTTAAAATATTCACAGATAAACAGAAACTGAGAGAATTCATCAACAAAAGACCTGCCCTACAGAAATTACTAAAGTGAATCCTGCAGGTTAAAGGGAAAAGATAGGAGAGAGTGGCTTGGAGTAATGTGATGAAATGAGATCTTCAATAAAGGTAACTAAAAGGGTAAATAAAAAGCCCAATAGGACTATATCCTCACTATACCACTCTACTCTTTAGTTCCAATAAGAATTGCAATACAGTTGAACAAAAAGGGGGTATATTTCCTGATAATGATCATCCAAAATATAAAATGGTAAAGTGGGACAAAAACAGCCTAAACAGAAGAAACAGGGAGAAAAGGGAGCAGAGAAGGTGTAGGCTATTGAAACTAAGTTGCTGTCTTTTCACATTAGTAGGTTAAAATGTAGGTTGTGTAATATAAACCCCAAAGTAACCACAAAGAAAGTATATATAATATATACAGAAATAGAAATGAGGAAGGGACAGTTAGATACATTGCAGAAGAGCAACTATATAGAAAAGGAGGTTGCAAAAAATGAAAAAAAAAAATTATGACATATTATGGGAGCCCAGAACCCAGGCTCCCCTTCCTTAAATGAAATAAAGCCCATAGCACATCACTGCCTGTGTGACCTGGACGTAAGTTTAAAAGTAACAAGCTTCCCCAGAGGAAAAAATGTATAGATGGTATCATAGACTTTAATTTCCTCCAGGCTGTGCACTTCCTGCCTACAATAGTGTCACCAGACCCCATTTATGTGCTTCATGTAACCCTAGCAGAAACTCTGTTATGAAATGTCTTTGTTCTGAGACCCTTTATATTGCCCCTCATTTTCCTGCCTCTTTGTGGAGAACTACTTTCATTTTCTGGCCTGCCATCACCAGAGATCCCCTTCTGTCCGTAAGTCCAAATAAAGCTTAAGTCTGAGTCAGTGCCAAGTGCTTTCTTTATATTGAGGCTGCCCCAACCTGTGCTCTCCAGGAGCTGGGTTGGGACAATTGGCGAGCCAGCCAGGAAACTAAAGCTTATGCATGGTGGGCATAAGCTCTGAGAAGGGATAATCCACGGGGGAAATCCTGGGTTGGCCTATAACATCCATCTGGGCAAGGGTGGCTGCCCTCCTGGATGATTGGGGACTGCTGAGAGAGTATGGGGATGTCTATGTAAACTTAAAACTCCAGCAGGTGTACTGGCTATGCCACAGCAGGTAACAGAGCAGCAGCACTTAAATAAGAAAAAGAGAGACCACTATATAGTGGTGGCTATAGTATGCCCTGTTAGGAGGCTTGCAGGTGGCTACTAAGGTAGAACAAGTGGCAAAGGCCTCTCTGTATTGCTTAAAAGAAGAGTTACAGTTAGAAAAGGAAAAAGTAATTCCTAAGCTTCTTGACCTACCTAGCCTCCTGCCCCAGGACACCTTCTCTTTGCAAGAGCTATGGGAGAAGGGCTAGGTGTGACAAAATAGGAAAGTGTAAGTTAGCTTAAAATTTTTACCTACAAGGACTGGTAATTTAAAAACATAGTTTGTGCTGTAATTCCCCATTTAAACCTTTTAACAGTCTTAAAGTAAGGGTAATTAATCCATTACCAAATTTCAGTAAGTAAAGAAAAAGTCCTTAAAATCTATGGAAAAATCTTTTCTAAATTATGACTAAAACAAATTAAACTATATATATATATATATATCCCAGAATCTGGCAGTCAGTATGCTTTTAAGCTTATTAACATTTTTTTAAAAAAGAATATTTCTTGCATAAACTTTAATTGTTCCTGTTTTATTTGGCTTGGGTATAATCTCCTAGGTTTATAGGATACTAATAAAATAAACTAGCATTGTATGTATTAAATCTTTAAGATGATGAAAGTTGTAAATTTGTATTTAATGAAATATAGATCTGTCCTAAAGTGAAATGACTGGTTTTCACAGAACAGAATGAGGAATGTAAGACAAGACTTAAATGGATAAAAGCAAATTTCATTGGTTGCTGATTGTAATTTAATAAGCTAATTTAAAGGTAAAAGTATGGTTATAGGAAATTTGAAAAGCATTTTCTAGACTGAAATATTTGAATCACTAATTCCAGGAAGCCATTATTAAGTAGAAACCTGAATTAATATTAATTTTAAAAAGTAACTTCATAACAGAAAAACCTATCAGAATTAACCACAATCTGCATATTAAGGTGGTAGTAGGAAGAAAATAATCTTAATTCCATTGGGAATCTTAGGTTTTCATAAAATAATAGTGAAAGTCTTTTTTTCCTATCCTGCTAAAATAAAATACCCATTAATTAAGGTAATCATGGTAAAGGTGTAGAAGTAGAAGGTAAAATACTAAAAATAGTTAAGTTCATTTGATATTCTATAAACTGCTTTGAAGTATTTTAAAAGTGTATAAAAATTAAAAGAGGTAGACTTCAATATTGTCAAACTCTCTTGTGCATTCAAACCAAGCCCCCAGTATCCTGCATACTGCCTTTCCATTTGAGTTATTGGTTAAGTCGGTCACTACAACCCATAAAACAATAAAAGTAACTACCACATCTTTGGACATACTCCTGAAGTGGAAAGAAAGGATGTTGCTGTTTTGGACTCCTGTAGCAGCTGGCAACGGCTCAGTATGGCCAGATTTTGCCTCCAGACTGGCTCTGTTTCATAGTGCCAAAGGGCGCTGTGTACCAGGCTGGTGAAACACTGGAACTTCCCTCCCAGGGCCAACAGTGCTGCAGCAAGCTGGCTTTGTAAAGGATATACCAGGTGGAGCAATAATTACCAGACTAATGTGAGCGGAACGTAAATACCATTGACATTATGTCCTGTTCCCATGGAAAGACAACATGTAAGGTACTACAAACATGGAGCTTAGAACTATTACCTGCAGCTCAAAGAGGAACTTGTGCATTGACTAGCATTAAATGCTTTACCTATATATGTGATGAATATGATATCTCTTCTATTATAAATAATACATAGAAGAATATTAAACATGTTAAAAGTCTTTGTAAACTTAATTCATTTTCTAAGTTTATTTCTTCCAGAATAAATGCCTAACAGAACAAGATATTAGTCATGCAAGGATTTCATCCAGTTCCAGCCTTGGTGCCAAAATCACCATCCCTCAACCTCAATAGAATAGCCAGAGAGTTTCACACCCCCCATCAGGGAGGAACTACTGCCTCTGACCAGGAGGAAGCAGCTACAGAAAAATGACCATCGCCCTTCAGCTCCCCCTTCCGAATAAGGGAGTAAGGGCATAGTCTTTCTGAGGGGGGAGTTGAGGCAGGTTAATATAGGAAGAGGGAAGGCAGCTGGTCAGAATAAAACCGACCAAAGACCCTAGTCACAAGATCCAGTTTGAAAGTCCCAAGCTTAAAAGAAGTCCTGGAGAACTTCAAACAGCAAGGCCTCCCCATTGGTTCCCTAAAAGCTAACAGGTGAAAGTAAAAAGGTAACCAATCAGAACAGCAAGTAGCTGGGGCCCTATATGTGTCTATGTAAACTCGATCTGCCCCTTATTGTTCCCAATAAAAATCATACTTTTGGCCCATAGAGTCCTAGCCAGTACCTTCACAATGGGCTTTGGCAGTAACCCATGCCCACAGTCGGACCCTATGGGATTTGAACCCTATTTATGTACTTCACGTGAATCTAGCAGAAACTCTGTTTTGGAATGTCTTTGTTCTGAGACCTTTTATCATGCCCCTCATCTTCCCACTTCTTTTTGGAGTGCTACTTTCATTTCCCAGCCTGCCATCACTGGAGATCTTCTCCTGTCGTAAGACCCAATAAAGCTTATAGCTCATTCAGTGCCAAGTGTATTCTTTGGTCTAGTGGCTGCCCTGACCCATGCCATCCAGGAGCTGTGTTGGAACACATAAGAAAACCAAAGGATAAAATGGCTGAAATAATTACTACCTGCTCCAACTCTTTTTAAAAAATAAAGAGGGGGTAAGACTGACTTTTTCTATGAGGTTAATATAACCCTAATGCCAAAGCCAGATAAAGATACTACAAGAAAAGACAATTACAGAACAATTTCTCTAATGAATATAGATGCAAAAGTCCTCAACAAAATACTTAAAAATCAAATCCAGTAGCACAGTAGAAGAATTATATAATATGACCTAGTAGATTTTATCTCAGATATGCAAGGGTGGTTCAACATAAGAAAATAATAAAATGAAGGGGGAAAATACCCATGTGGTCATCTCCACTGATGCAGATCATTTGACAAAATCCAGCATCACTTCTTGATAGAAACACTTAGAAAAATAGGAATATAAGGAAACTTCCTCAACATGATAAAGGACATATTTGCAAAAACCTCAGCTAACATCATACTCAATGGTAAAAGACTGAAAGCTTTCCCTCCCAAATCTGGAACAGGACATGGTTGCCCAATGTCAAAACTATTATTAAAAATTGTACTGGAAGTTCTAGCCAGAGCAGTTAGGCAATAAATGAAATATATGGCATCTAAATTGGAAAGGAAAAAGTAAAACTCACTATTGGCAGACAGCGTTATCCTGTATATAGAAAGTCCCAAAAACTACAACAAAGCTACTAAAGCTAATAAATTAATTCAGCAAAGTGGCAGGGAACAGGTACAAAATCATTAGTTTTCAATTGTAATAAGCAATCTGAGGAGGTAATCAAGAAAAATTCCATTTACCGTATCAATTAGAAGAATCAGATATCTAGGAATAAATTTGACAAAGGATATAAAGCACTGATTCATGGAAAACTTCAAAACTTTACTAAAAGAAATAAAAGAGACCAAAATAAATGTAAGGACTTTCCATGCTAATGGATAGGAATACTAATATTGTTAAGATGTCAATTCTACCCAAAATGATTTACAGATTCAACACAATCCCAATCAAAATTCCAACAGCCCACTTTGCAGAAATGGAAAAGCCAATTTTATTTGGAATGATAAGGGACCCCAAATAGACAAAACCATCTTGAAAACAGTGAGTGAAGTTGGAGGACTCTCACTTCCTGACTCTAAAGCTTATTACAAAGCTACAGTGCTCAAAACAGCATGGTGCTAGCACAAGGATAGATATATAGAACAATGGAATTGAGAATTCAAAAATAGACCTTCACATCTATGGTCAATTGATTTTTTACAAGGTCCTCTCTATTAGGGAAGAATAATCTCGTCAACATACAGTGCTAGAAGAACTGTATACCCATATCCAAAAGACTGAAGGAGTACCCCTATCTCACACGATATACAGAAATTAACTCAAAATGCAACAAAGACCTAAATATAAGAACCAGGAATGTGAAACTCACAGAAGAAAATGTAGGGAAGCATCTTCAGTATCTTGTATTAAGCAATGGTTTCTTAGTCTTTATGTTCAAAGCACAGGCAACAAAAGAAAAAAATAGATAAATGGAACCTCATCAAAATGTTAAACTTGTGTGACTTAAAGGACATTATCAAGAAAGTGAAAAGACAACTTAATGGGAGAAAACATTTGGAAAACACATATCCAATAGGGGTTTAATATCCAGAATATGTAAAGAAACTCTATAACTCAATAATAAAATGACAACCCAATATAAAAATGAGCAAATAACTTGAATAGATATTTTTCCAAAGAGGATATATAATTTATATAGAGGATATAGAAATGCTTTAAAAGCACATGAAAAGAGCTCAACATCATTGCTATTAGCAAAATGCAAATCAAAACCATAATGAGATGCCATTTCACACCTACTAGTGGAAACAGAAAACTACAAGTGGAGAGAATGTTGAGAAATAGGAACACTCATTCACTGCTGTTGGGAATATAAAATGGTGCAGCTGCTGTAGAAGACAGTTTTCCTATTCATCAGGAAGCTAAGTATAGAATTGTCATAAGATCCAGCAATCCCTCTATTAGATATAAACCCAAAAGAATTGAAAGCAGAGACTCAGATACTTGCACGCCAATATTCATAGTGGCATTATTCACAATTTCTAAAAGATGGGAACAATGCAGGTATACACAACCAATGAATGGATAACAAAATGTGGTATATACATACGATGGAATATTATTCAACTGTAGAAAGGAATGAAGTCCTGATACATGTAACAACATGCAAGAATCATAAAGACATTATACGGAGTGAGATAAGCCTGACACAAAAGGACAAAGGTGGTATGATTGCACTGATAATGAAATAATAAGAATAAGCAAACTCACAGCATCATAGAATCTAGAATATATAGGTGCCAGGGACTGGAATAGGAGTAGGGACTGGAAAGTTAATACTTAATTTCTATTTAGGTGGATTGGAAATGTTTTGAAATGGATAGTGGTGATAGTAGCATGATATTATGAGTGTAATTAATAGCACTGAGTTATATGTATGAATGTGGTTAAAAGGGGGAAATTTTAGGTCGTATATATGTTTCTAGAATAAAAATTAAAAGATAAAACATAGGGCTGTATAACACAGTGAACTCTATTGTAAACGATGGTCTCTAATTGATAGTACAATTATAAAAAGGTTCTCATGAATTATAACAAATGTACTGTACTAATGCCAGCTGTTAATAATAGGGTGGTATATGGGGAAAAGAAATTATGGTCTATAGTTAATAGTATGTTTTAAGATTCTTTCATCAATTGTAACAGGCACCACACTAATCCAAAGTGTTAATAATGGGGATATATAGGAATGCCGTTTTTTTCACATAATTTTTCTGTATACCTACGACTTCTCTAATTTACAAAAAAAATTTAATGTAAATGAATTGACTTTAAAACATACTCTCTATAGAGAAATAAATTAATACAAATTGCAGAACAGCATGTAAAGCATATGCAAGTTTGTTGTTTTGTACGGTTTTGTTTTTTAAGAAAAGAGGATTGATAATGTATATGTCTATATGTTTGCATAGGCTTGGAAAACTCCTCGTAAATTATTAAATGATGCACAGTGTTTACAAAAAATGTTGATCTTGTCCATGTATCTTGGAGCCTCTTCTACTTTGTGAGATGAAAAATGCCTCAGAGAGTGTAACATATACCGTCTAGTAGGTCTACAGCAGCCTGGTCCCTCTGAACACTAGATCTACCACAATACTGTTAATAAAAGTTTGTGGACATGATGTTGATGGATAGTCTGGTTTTTTTTATAAAAATATCAGTCATAAGATATTTGGAAAGTTTAATCTATTAACATTCTTTTTTCTGTTTTTTAATTGTAAAGAAGCTTTAACTTATATAAATGTACATCAAAAATATAGAAGATTCCCATACAACCCACCCCTCCCCTTCCACAATTTTTCCCATTAACACCTTTCATTAGTGTGGTACAAATTTGTAACAATTGATGAACACATATTGAAGCATTGCTACTAACTTGGGTCTATAGTTTATATTCTAGTTTACACTTGGCACCACACGATTTTATAGAATTTGACAAAGTGTATAATGACCTGTCATTGCAGTATCATACAGAACAATTCCAATTTCCCAAACATGCCCCATGTTACCCTATTCTTCCCTCTTCCTCCCCTTAGAATCTCTGTTGGCCACTAACTTTATATCACTAATACAAGTTCTTCCATTGCTAGAATAATAAGTCAACTTTAGTCCACAGTTGCATCTCCCCTTATGTTTGTTCATTCCTCAGTCTTGAGGATTTGAGGATGATGATGCCCACTCTGTTTCTGATTGAGAGGGGGCTTAGATCCCCATGGGGTAGATGGATGGAACTGTCTTGCTTGCAGTTGCAGTACTCTGTGTTTTTCAGGATGGGTGTTGTCCATCATCACCAACTGGGCAAGTCCAATGAACTGGACAGTAGGTGTTGCAACTCTGCAGAGATTCAGGCTCAACTGGCATATGAACAGACTGAAGATTTAAGTCTCTGGGACATATATTTAATGAGCATAGTGCCAATTATAGGTTCAAATAAAGGGACAGAAGAGCACTGTGTGGGAAATTATGAATTAGTCCAATTCTATTGTCCTGGGAGCATATATTCCAAAGGCACACTGATTGGGTGCCAGGGTGCCAAATTCCTGAGGTTGTCTGACCTGCCTATAGTATCTCGGTGTCTCTAGAGCCTGCAGGAGCCCCACTGTTTGAGGCACTGTTTACTGTGTCAGTTTATGAGATCCTGCTGAGACATGCATAAAAATAACATCTGGAATGACCTTCTAACTCACTTTGAAATCTCTTAGCCATAAATACTCATTTATATTTAATATTTCCCTATTTTGGTCAAGGTCTTTTTCTAAATGCATCATTAGTTGGTGCTTGGTAATAATCCCTCAGTGCCAGGGAGGCTCATCCCCCAGAGTCATGTCTCACACCAGGAGGAAGGTAGTGTGTTTATATGCTGAGGTTGGCTTTGAGAGAGGCCACATTTGAGGAACAAGGAGGCTCAGGCAGTAACTTTTAAACAACATATAATATATAATATAATATAATATAATATAATATAATATAATATAATATAATATGTAATAGGCTAAGTTTCAATTTCACAAGAACAAAGTTCATAAGTACAACCATCAGTATCAAGGGCCTAGAATAATGACCTGTCCTCCTTTGCACGGCACTGTCCATGTACTTGGGGGATTCTTGCTACTCAATTATAGAAGGTAGCAGGACTTCATAGGATGAGAATTCAATATTCTTTCAGTTGTTGTGTGGGTTTCCACCCACTGAGACAATACCCCATGACCACTTGAACATATTCATATGCTATAGAGACATGCCCCAAGTGCACCCCTCCCCACTCACCCCCCATCACCAACTCCCTGTACTAGTGATCCTCCCCTAACAAAACTTCCCCCAAAACAAAGCCAATAAAAACCCACAAAAATAAGAAAATTAATATAAAATACAAAAATTAAAAATAAAATTTTTTCATTGTGTCTTTCATCCAGGTAAGATCTGTTATCTTTTAGTACAGTGACAATTTCTTCCATATGTTCCCTCAGTGTCTTATATTTTTCATTTTATCTTCAAAGAAGCTTTAGGTTACAGAAAAGTCACATGGGAAACATAGGGGATTCCCATAGATCCAATCCCCTCCCACTCTCCTCTATTAATAACATTTTAAATGCGTATGGTACATTTGTTACAATTGATATGCAAATATTGATGCATTGCTACTAACCATGGTCAATGGCTTACATTATGGTTTACATTTTGCATCATACACTTTTATAGGTTTTGACAAATTTTTAAATGACCTCTGTCACTGCAAGATCATGCAGAACAATTCCAATGCCCTAAAAATGCCCCCTGTTCCATCTATTCTATTCTTCCCTCTCTGTCCCCTCAGAACCTTTGGTAACCACTAACTTTCAATATTTGAGGAATAAGGTTCATAGTTACATGTAATAATATTGAGGGCTTGATGTATTGGTTTGTTTTCTTTTATTAGACACTGCCTATGTTCTTGAGAGTTTCTTGCCCCTCTAATTGAGAACATAGCACGACTCTCCTGAATGGGAGTTTAATATTTTATGGTTTATTGTGTGGTTCTTCACCCACTGAGATAACACACTGTGACAAGATGGACACTTTCATATTCCATAGAGGCATGCCCCAGGGGCACCCTCTCCTGTATATCCCCCCTGTAACAGTAATCATCTGTGGCAGTTTGATACTATTTGATACTATTTATGAATTATGTTTGTAAACTGGTCTGTTCCTCTGGGTATATTAGATTGTATTAGATTCAGAGGTTTCACTTTTACTTGATTAAATTAAGATTGGGGTTTTGATTCAGTCACATCAGTAGGACAGTGAGTCCTACTCCCTTGGTGAGCAGGGACTCACAGAGAAAAATGACAGGCCCAGAGAACAGAGTTTGAATTTTAATGCTGGAGCCCTGAGAAGTAAATACATAGAGAAGAACACAGAGAAGCAGATATGTAAGGAAAGGTAGAAGGCTCATTAGGCACAGCAGAGGCCCCAGAAACAGAGATGAGCCATTTGCCTGATAGTTTACAGCTGGCTTTATGAAGTGAGCAGAGCACCTGGTCCTGGAGAGAAACAAGCCCAGTGGAGAGAGATAATAAGCCTTCTAACCTATAGGTGAGAATGGAAGGAACTGGAACCACAGAGCCTTAGGAGGAAGAGGAAGGCTGAACCCTTGCAGAGACTGGCAGCCATCTTGCTCCAACATGTGGTAACAGACTTTGGTGAGAGAAGGAATTTACACTCTATGGCCTTGTGACTGTAAGCTTCTACCCCAAATAAATACCCTTTATAAAAGTCAACAGGGTTCTGGTACTTTGCATCAGCACTTCTTTGGCTAATACACCCTCCCCTGCCATATTTGCCAAAAGAACATGTAGTTTTAACCACAGACTTGCCAATCCCCAGAGCTCACCTGTTCCTTTCTCCAGCCTTTGAATAGTCCAACCCAACTCCCCCTCACATTCCATCATCATCAAACCCAATCACATCACTGCACCACTACCACCCCCATCCACTGCCCAACCACCCCTTCCACCTTATCATAGATTTTGCCCATATTGAGCATTGGCTCACTATTTTCTACTCCTTTTCTGTCTCCTGATAATCTGTCTTCCAGACTTGAGCTCTGTGAGTCTGCTCAATTTGTTTAACTCATATCAGTGAGGTCATGTAATATTTGCCATTCAGTGACTGGCTTACCTCACTTAATAGAAGATCTTCAAGATTCACCCATGTTGTCCCATGTGTTAATACTGCATTTCTTCTTACAGCTGAGTAATATTCCATTGCCTGTATATACCACAATTTGCTTATCCATTTCTCTGTTGATAAACACTTGGGTTGCTTCCAAACTAGGCAATAGTGAACAATGCCACTATGAACATTGACGTGCGTATATCTGTTTGTGTCCCTGCTTTCAGTTCTGGATATATTCCCAGAAGTAGGCTTGCCAGATCATATATGGCATTTCTATAGTTAGCTTCCTGAGGAGCCACCAAGATGTCTTGCACAATGGCTGCACCATTCTACATTCCCACCAGCAGTGGATGAGTGTTCCCTTTTCTCCACATCCTCTCCAACACTTGTAGTTCTCTGTTTTTGAATAGCTGCCTGTCTAATAGGTGTAAGATGGTATCTCATTATAGTTTTGATTTGCATTTCCCTAATAGCTAGTGATGTTGTACTTTTTAACAATTTGTATTTTTTCTTTGGAGAAGTGTCTATTCAAATCTCTTGACCATTTTTTAAATGGGTTGTCCTTTTATTTTTAAAATGTAAGATGTCTTTTTATATGCTGGATATTAGGCCCTCATTGGATAAATGGTTACCAAATATTTTTTCCCATTGAGTAAGCTGACTTTTCACTTTCTTGACAAACCCCTTTGAAGCGGCTAAGTTCTTAATTTTGAGGAGGTCCCATTTATCTATTTTATCTCTTATTGCTTGTGTTTTGGGTGTAAAATTTTTGAAACCATTTCCTACTACAATATTTCAAAGATACTTCCCTACATTATCTTCTAGGAGCATTATGGTCTTGGCTCTTATATTTAGATCTTTGATAGATCTTGAGTTAATTTTTATATAGGGCATGAGATGATGATTCTCTCTCATTCTTTTGGATATGGATATCTTGTTCTCTAAACACTATTTGTTGAAGACACCATTCTGTACCTGTTGAGTGGCCTTGTTGAATATCAGTTGACAGTATATGCAAGGATCTATATCAAAACTTTCATTTTGGTTCCATTGGTCAGTATGTATATCCTTGTGCCAATATCATGCAGTTTTGATCACTGTAACTTTGTAGTATGCTTTAAAGTCAGATGGTGTGATTCTTCCAATTTTGTTTTTCTTTTTCAGTATGTTTTTTACTATTTGGGGCCCCTTGCCCTTCCAAATATATTTCATAATTTGCTTTACAAATTCAGAAAAAATGCTGTGTCATTTTTATTGTGATTGCATTAAATATGTAAATCTATTTAGGCAGGACACACATCTTAATGATGTTTAGTTTTCCAAACCATGAACATGGAATATTCTTTCCTTTGTTTGGGTCTTCTTTGATTTCCTTTAACAATGTTATGTCGTTTTCTGTGTATAAGACCTTAAATCTTTAGTTAGGTTTATTCCTTGGTATTTGATTCTTTTAGCTGCTATTGTAAATGGAATTTTTTTCTTGATTTCCTCCTCAGTTAGCTCATTATTAGTGAACAGAAATGCTACTGATTTTTGTATGTTAATCTTATATATATCCTGCCTCTTTACCGAGCTCTATCAGCTGTAGAAGCTTTGTTGTAGATTTCTCAGGGCTTTCTATGTATAGGACCATGCCATCTGCAAATAGTGAAATTTTTACTTCTTCCTTTCAATTTGGATGCTTTTTATATCTTTTTCTTGCCTAAGTGCTCAAGCAAGTACTTCTAACACAGTGTTAAATAAGAGCAGTGAAAGTGGGCATCCTTATCTTGTTCCAGACCTTACAAGGAAAACCTTTAGCATTTCACCATTGAATATAATGTTATTTGTGGGTTTTTCATATATACCCTGTATCATGTTTAGGAAGTTTCCTTCTATTCATATTTTTTGAAGTGTTTTTATCAAGAAAGGATGTTGTATTTTCTCAAATGCTTTTTCTGCATCAATAGAAATGGTCATGTGATTTTTTTCTTTTGATCTGTTACTGTGGTGTATTACTGTATTAGTTAGCCAAAGGGGTGCTAATGCAGGATACCAGAAATTGGTTGTTTTTTATAAAGAGTATTTACAGATACCAGGCCATAAAGCATAAGTTACTTCCCTCACCAAAGTCTATTTTCATGTGTTGGAACAAGATGGCTGCCGACTTCTGCGATGGTTCAGGCTCCCTGGGTTCCTCTGGGCTCAGCTCCTCTGTTTTCTCCACAAAGTCAGCTGTAGACTATCAGGTGAATGGCTCTGTCTCTCTCCCTGGGGCTCCAGCTTCAGCAACAAACTCCAGCATCAAAACTCCAATATTAAAAGCCCTCAACTCTGTCTTTTGCCATGTCTTTTATCTGTGAGTCCCCACCAACAAGTGGTTTACATGATAACTTAAGCAAACCTCTGAATCCAAAATAATCTAATATGCCCAGAGGAAAAGATCCATTTACAAACATAATCCAATATTTCCTTTTGGAATTCATCAATAATCTCAAACTGCTACAATTACATTGATTGATTTTCTTACGTTGAACCATCCTTGCATACCAGGGAAGAAACTCATTTGGTCATAGTGTACAATTCATTTGATGTGTTGATGAATGTGGTTAGCAAGTATTTTGTTGAGGATTTTATCATATAGTTCATTAGAGAGATTGGTCTGTAGTTTTCTTGTAGCTTCTTTATGTGGCTTTGATATTAGGGCGATGTTAGAATCATAGAATGAGTTAGGCACTTCTATTTATTGGAAGAGTTTAAGCAGGATTGGTGTTAGTTCTTTCCAGAATGATTGGTAGAATTCACCTGTGAAGCCATTTGGTTCTGGGCTCTTCTTAATTAGTAGGTTTTTTTTATGACTAATTCAATCTTGTTATTTGTCATTGGCTGTTAAGTTCATCAATTTCTTCTTTTGTCAATGTAGGCCATGTTTCTAGAGATTTGACCATTTCATCTCAGTTATCCATCTTGTTAGCATACAATTTTTCCAAAGTATCCTCTTACGATACCCTTAGTTCTGTGGGATCAGTAGTAATATCCCCTCCTTCATTTTTATTTTATGTATTTGCATCTTCTCCATTTTTTCTTTGTTAGTCTAGCTAAGAGTTTGTCAATTTGATTAATCTTCTCAAAGAACCAACTTTTGGTTTTGTTAATTTTTTCTAATGTTTCTTTTATTTTCAATTTCATTTAGCTTTGCTCTAGTTGTTGTTATTTCCTTCTTTCTGTTTGATTTAGGATTAGTTTTTTGTTCTTTTCTTAGTTCCTCCAGGGGTGCAGTTAGATTTTTTTGTTTTTGTTTTGTTATTGTTGTTGTTTTGTTTTGTTTTGTTTTGAGGTATCTGAGGGTGAACCCAGGACCTTGTATGTGGGAAGTTGGCACCCAACCACTGAGCCACATCAGCTCCCCTGAGTTGGTTTCTTCATTTGTTTTGATTTTGCTTTTTTTTTTTAAGGAGGCACCAGAAACCAAAGCCAGGACCACACATGCTCAATCACCTGGGCCACCTCTGCTCTCCTCATTTTAGCTCTTTCTTCTTTTTTAATATAGGCATTTATGGCTATAAATTTATCTCTCAGTATCGCTTTTGCTGCATCCCAATGTTTTGATATGTTGTGTCCTCATTTTCATTTGTTTCAAGGTAGTTACTGATTTCTTTTGCAATATTCTCCTTGACCCACTGATAATCTAAGAGTGCACTGTTTAACTTCACACATCACTGGGCCTGTTCTGGTTCTCTTCCCCTTATTGATTTCCAGTTTCATTCCATTGTGGTCAGAGAAATGCCTTTGTATAATTTCAATCTTTCTGAATTTGTTGAGAGTTGTACTATAATCTAGCAAGTGGTCTATCCTGGAGAATTATCCATATGCTCTTAGGAAAAATGTATAACCCATTGTATTTGGGTGTGATGTTCTGTATATATCTATTAGGTCTAGATCCTCTAACATATTATTCAAGGTCTCTATTTCTTGACTGACCAATTGTTGAGATGTTCTGTCTAATGGTGATAATGGTGTATTAAAGTCCCCCACTATAATTGTAAAGGCATCTATTTCTCCATTTAATTTTTCCAATGTTTGCCTCATGTTCTTTGGGGCACCCTGGTTAGGTACATAAATGTTTATGATTGTTCTTTCTTCCTGATAGATTACCACTTTTATTAATATATAGTGTCTCTTTTTGTCTCTTATAATAATTTTAAAGTCTATTTTGTCCAATATTAGTATAGTTACTCCCACCCTTTTTGTGTTATTTTCATGTAAAATCATTTGCAGCCATTCACTTGCAACCTCCTTGTGTGCCTGGGTCAAAGGTGAGTTTCTTATAGACGGCATATAGATGGATCATATTTCCTTATCCATTCTGCCAGTCTGTGTCTTTTGATTGGAAAGTTTAATCGATTAACATTCAATGTTATTATTGTCAAGGCAGTACTTACGTTAGACATATTTTCTTTAGGTTTATGTATGTCATATTTTGTTTTTATTTCTTTTATCTCTTTAGTTATTCTTACTAATAATCTTCCTTTCTACACTTTCCTCCAACCTTCTTTCTCTTGTTTTTTTCCTTTCAACCCACAGAACTCCCTTTAATATTTCTTGAAGCCAGGTTTCTTGTTGACAAATTCTCTTAATTCCTGTCTTTGAATATTTTGAACTCTCCTCATATTTGAATGTCAGCTTTGCTGAATACAGAATTCTTGGCTGAGTTTTTTTCTTTTAACACCTTAACTATATCATCAAACTGCCTTCTCGCCTCCCTGGTTTCAGATGAGAAATCAGCACTTAATCTTATCAAATTTCCATTGTATGTGATGGATCTTTCAGTATTCTCTCTTTGTCTTGAGCATTTAACAATTTGATAACTATATGTCTCAGGTAGGCTGGTTAGGATTTATACTGTTTGGAGTGTACTTAGCTTCCTGAACATGTATGTCCATGTCCTTCAAAAGAGTTGGAAATTTTCAGCCATTATTTCTTCCAACATACCTTATGCACCCTTTCCCTTCCCTTCTCCCTCTGGGTTACCCATAGTGAGTATGTTTGTGTGTTTCATATTGTCATTCAATTCCCTGAGTCCCTGCTGAATTTTTCTATCCATTCTACTGTCTGATTTCAGATGTATTGTCTTTGACCATCACTAATTCTTTCCTTTGCCTGTTCAACTTTGCTGTTATGTGTTTCCAGTTATGTGTTTCCAGTTTTTTATGTCTTGCATTGTGCCATTTATCACCATCAGATCTGTTATCTTTTCATGTATGTTTATAATTTTTTCAATATGTACCCCCATTGTCTTCTTAATATCCTTTATCTCTTTCTTCACTTCAGTAAGTTGATTCGTGATATTTGGACATCCTTGATTAGTTGTTCCACATTCTGCTTCTCTACGTGGATTTTTTAGTTTGTTCATTAGACAGGGCCATGTCTTCCTGTTTCTTAGTATGGCTTGTAATTTTTTTGTTGGTGTCTAGGCATCTGTTTATCTTGATGGGTTTATTCAAATGGTTAGCTTCTCTTTCTATTTTAGGGTTTTATTTTGTTTTGTTTTGTGTTATGGTTCTTGTTTGAGACTTTGTTCCTCTAATTCTATATCCTTGTGGTTGTCTGTGTTCCCTTGAAAATAATATTAAGACCATAGAAAAGGAAAGAGAGAAGAAAAAAAGGATAATAGTAATAATAACAAAAAGCTAAAGAAGGACCCAAAAAAGAGCCAGGAAAATAAATAAGTAATAAGAGTGAAAAATCATTAAAAAATACAAAGGAACATTTAAAAAGTGGAATAAAAAAATGAAACAAGGAAATAATAAAATAAGTCCAGAAAGAGGAGAAGAGGAAAAAGAAGACCAAACAAGAAAAGGTGGGATGAAAGAAAAGCAATGGAAGAGGGAGAAATGAAAGAAATAAAGAAATAAAGAAACTAAGGAGAAAAAATAAGGAAAGGAAAAAAGGAAACAGAGAAAAAATAGCAAACAGAAATACAACCCAGAAAAGCAGCCTTCCCTCTTAGGTCCCTAGGAACCATCTCAGGCTGCTGGTGCTCACCAATCAATCACCCTGCAGCCTATCCACCACAGGTGAGGCAACCAATTTAATCAAAATTAAAACTAAAAGTAACAGATAAGATTACCTAAAACTAAAGGAAAAACTCAGTCTATAATTTCCATGTCATAATGTGCGAGCTGGGTGCCTGACAACCCGGTGGTTCACCTAGGAAGTACCAGGAATCAAGCCAGTGACCTAGTATATGGGATGCAGGTGCTCCTTCTACACTAAACTACACCCATTCCACAGGTTGGGTCAGCTTCTGAAAGCCTCTCTGACTCTCCCTGCCCCTTTTCCTCAGGTGGAATGGGTTTCTGACAGTTTGCTAGCTCTCTCTCCTGGCTTCCTTCTCTCTCAGACTGTTAGGTGCCTCCCACTCCCTTGCTGATTGGGTGTGACAGCCCCCGTGATCAGATCCCTTCTCCCTAGGGGCCCTTCAATGCCTATTAGTGTCTTTTTTGAGATTCAAAGGAGGCTTAGCTGCCCAAACTCACTGAAGAGAAACCACGCTTCAACTTCTGCCAGACCCCTCTTTCTCCCAGGAACATTCTTTCCCCTCAGTTGGCTGCAGTGAGCCAGAGGTTTTACTGAAGCTATTTGCCTTGAAGGTAGGGTATATGTGCAGTTCCCAGTCACAGGGACAAGTAACTCGTGGTTTTCATTTGACCTTCTTTGTCTCTGTCCCTTTCCCTCCTGGATGATGTGCAGCACTCTACTAGTCTGCAGATCCCCAAACCAGTTCCTTTGGATAGCTTTTTGCCCCTCCTCCATTGTTTTTGTGAGAGAGCTACCTACTTCAATACTATCTTCTTAACATTCTTTGTAATTATTGTTCAGTTAAGACTTATTTCTGCTGTTTTAATTCCTGTTCTCTATTTTCCAGTGTTTCTTCTTGTTTCTTTTTTCCTCATTTCCTATTTTCTGCTCAATAGATCTAAGTTTCTTATGTTCGCTGCTGAGTTTCATATTCTATTTTTCTTCTTCTGGTGGCTATTTTTAATTAAAAACCCATACTTATGGTTTTTCCCCCCATCAATTCCTAAATTTAATCAATATCCAAACCTCTTTTCCAAAAAGACCAATAACCTACCTCACTTTGACCTCCCTGGTATCCCCCTCCCCTGGCCCCTTCATCCACCTCCACCACCATACCATCCCCCATCCCAACACACCTTCCATCATTTTACTATCACCTAGACTTTGATGCTAAATCATTACACTATATTTGTCCTTTGGATGTCGCTTATTTAGACAACAGATGTTACTAAGTTACTCTCCTATAATTCTTATATCAAGTAGGTTCTCTGAATTTATTAATCATTTTGTAGGAATACTTTCTCCAGGTGTGGGGTTTTTTTTTTCATATTACATCTGTGTGTCGCATACATTTCAAGGACTTTTATGCCAGAGAATAATTTTATTTCACTCTCACTTTTCAATGAGAGTTCAGCTAGATATAATAGTCTAAGTTAGGGAGCAGGTGTACTCAGTGGTTGAGCCCCTGCTTCCCATTTTCTATGTCCTAGATTCAATCCCCAGTATCTCTGAGGAAAAAATCAAGTTAAAAAAAGTCTAAGTTGAAGTTTCATTTTTAAAAATACTTTGAAAATATTACACTATGTTGCTTTGGAAAATAAGATGTGAATCTGATTCTTGTTTGTTTTTCAATAACCTGCTTTATTTTCCTTGGAATTGTTTCCTTTTCTTAAATTTTACCTTAATGTGCAAAACTATTGCTATTTCCCCAGTTATTGTCTTTTTTGTTGTCTTTTTGTTGAAACTGCCCATTCAATCTTTCTTAAATTGTGGAAACTTTTCAATTAGAAGTTTTTAAAAAATGTTTAACTTCAGTCATTTATTTTTCTCTCTCCTTGTAGGACCCCTAACAACCAAATATTGAAACTTTTATTTTCCATAGCCTTTCCTTTTTTCTCTCATTTTTTCTAATTCTTTATCTTTTCCTGATGCCTTCTAGGAGTGTTTCAAGACCTGCTCCATCTTACTAATTTGTTCATGAACTGCATTAATTTACCGACATATGAAGGTTTTAAAATATTTTTACTTAGAAGCCCATTCAATGAAGAAAAAACAGTCTCTTCAACAGATGGTGCTAGGAAAACTGGAAATCCACATGCAAAAGAATGAAAGTGGACCCCTACCTCACACAATATACATAATGGATTTGGTTTAGCATGTTCTGTGGAATTATTTCTTTCCTGCCTACCTATTCTTGCTGTATCAATATTTATATCTAAACACACTTTTTACAGATATCCAGCTTTTTCATTTGAACTTACATTCACTTATTCAACAAATATTTATTGAACTTACCATATTATTTTTCTATTGCTAGGTGCCCAGCAAGAAGCACATAGTCCCTGCCCTCAGGGAGAATTAGTCTAACAGGGGATTTATGTATTTTCTATTAGAGCAGGAATTTTTTTTTCTGTGTTGTTTGCCACCCTATCACAAGCACCTAGATCAGCGTAAATGTTGGTTGGATGTTAAATGAGTAACATTTATGTTAAATGAGTATCGAACACGAATGACAAGTGTGTTGAATGTTATGAAGGGAAGTGCATGAGTTATCCAGTGTATAAAGGAGACTTAACCTGCTCGGAGGGATGGTGTAGAATTAGTTCTCCAGCAAAAGAACTGACAGCTGATAAGCCCACCACTTAAGAGTAGTTCATGCTGTTTCAGGAAATCAGCACCTATTTCCTATCAAGGCTGCCTTTCTGTTGTGCAGCTAAAATCACCTTGGAATTTTCAGTATTTATTTACTAAAACAAGAAGTGAAATGAATTCCAACTTAATACCATGTGTTTATAGAAGAAAAATCTAATTTAAACCATACTGATTTGTGTTTCTTGCTTCTTCCCTGCCTGTTTCCCACCCCCTTCTCTTTTGTAACTTGCAGATGAAGGAGCTTCTTTGCATCCTTGTGATGACACATACTGTGGACCTTTCCCAGAATCTGAGCCAGAAGTGAAAGCTGTAGCTAACTTCCTCCGAAAACACAGAAAGCACATTAGGGCTTACCTCTCCTTCCATGCGTATGCTCAGATGTTGCTGTATCCCTATTCTTATAAATATGCAACAATTCCTAATTTCAGCTGTGTGGTAAGTATTTGACTCTACAGCTGTGTCAGGTTTCATGCCTCCTTTCTAATGCTAAAAGGGTTTTAAGTAATAATAATAACAAATACATGTAGCGTTCATTCTAATAAGTATTGTACATGTTTTACTTCATTTGTTCTTCATAACAATCTTATGAGATAGATAATTATTTTGATACCCATTTGACAGATGAGGAACTGAGACTGGCAAGATTAAGTAATTAGATGAAGGCCAGAAGCTACTAAGTGTCACAGTCAGGATTCAGCCCCAGGGCTAGCTCCAAAGCTGATGCTGTTAACTACTGTACTATGCTCCCTCCCAAATGCAGTCATTTCAAACCTTTTTACATTCTTACCACAGGTTGGACTGAAAAGGTCATGCTAGATTTGATTAGTATTATAGCTTCAGTCACATATGCAGGACTGTAATTAATTTTACTGAGTCAATAATTGTTCATAAATTATAGCCTGACTTTTTGCTAATTAAAAGCAAGTTTTAATTTAAAAGTGCTATTTGCTCAGTGCTTCTAGGTCTCTGGGCATGTATCTGACATGTTAGCTGCTAAAAGTGAACAGCTCTTCAGGTATAAAATTACTTGAAAATGAGAAAAACAGAGTTCCTTTCTCTCCTTATCTCAGAAACCCAATAAGCTATCTGCTATAGGGAATAATTCATTATGAAGTGAGTCTGTTTCAGAGCCTATGGCATCTTAAGGTCTATAAAGTTTAAAACCAGACAAAACTAATACATAATGTTAGAAGTCAGCCCGGCAATTACCTTTGGGAAAGAGGGAGGGAGCAAAGGGGAATTCTGGGTTTCTGTGAATGTTCTTTTCCTTACCCTGGGTGATGGTTACATGAGTATGTTCAATTTGTGATAATTTGTTGAGCAATAAACTTAAAATTTGTGCACTTTAGTGTACAGATATACTTGAATGAAACGTTTTTACAAAGGTATTCTCTTTCTGCCTGTACCTGGAAACTGAAATCCCACACCAGTGGCTTGGGGTTTCAGGAATTCCTGATTTAGATGTCCAGGACCTAAAAGGAATGGGAAATTTAGGGAGGCCAGAAGAGTGCCTGGGGGAAGGTTTTTATTCTGTCCTCCAGGGAGTTTTGTTCTTAGCATTCAAAGCAAGAACTCTGAGCAAATTCTCTTTTGTTAGAAATACTGTAAAGTTGGTATTTATATTCTGTAGCACTAGTCTGGCTGCTCTGTGGAGCAAAGAGGCTTTCCTTTTTGCTTTTGCTGTTATTGCTAATCTGATTCCCTGGCCACTTTGTAGCACATGTTTCTGTATGTTCAGCCCTTTGTAAATTGGGCACAGTGTCTATTGATATTCTCACCATAGATTACATGGCATATGCACTATATTAAAATAATTACATGAAAATAGTCTCCCTATTTTAAATGTATCTTCCTGACATGAGTACAGCCTATTTTCTTCTTGGATTGGAGGACAGTCTGTGGTTTACAACTTTGCCCTCCAGGAGCTCTTTGGCAATGTTTGGAGACGTTTTTGATGGTCACAATGGGAGTGGGAAAGGTTGCCGCTGGTGTCTGGTAGGTGGAAACCAGGAATGCTGCTAAACGTCTCCAGCACAACCCCCACAGCAACGAATGACCTGGCGCAACGTGTCAGTCGTCCCACTGTGGAGAGATCCTGGAGCAGAGTAAACAAACACGAGCTAAATCGCTAAAACCAAGATTACAATTCTCAGAAACTAGGCAGTTTCTGACTGTTAACCAGAAGCAATTAAATTCTGTTAAAATTACTCACATTCCTCAACATGTAGGAGTCTATGTTTCTGCTAACATTATTTAAAGCCTTTCTTTAAATTGCTTTAAAATTCTGGAAATAGTAAAATAAAATATGTATATATTCCATACTTAGGACCAATAAATGAGGCCCAGGTCTTTTGTGGACAATTGGAAAGAGGAAATAATGGAGAAAGGGAAAGTCACTGGAATAAATTTTTTTGAAATAGCTTTCTAGTTGGGCCATCCTGGAAAATACTTCTTAGAAAATTTGATGGTGTTTCCACTTTTGGGGGAAAGATCATATCCAGAAGTGTCATGAGCTCAGAAGGCCAAAGCAATGTGTAGGCTTTGTTTAAAATAGGCAAAGTGTTTTTCTTTTTTCTTAATAGGTTTTTTTATTCTCCTTGGGTTTCATCATCTGAAATGTCTTCTCACAAGCAGAATGAAGTAATCATCTAAATGTAGAAATATTCATCCTTGCCATGGAAGATTACTGAGACCTCTGGAGAAAATGTAAAAATCCTAGAACATTCTCCATAAAGATACCTCATTATGGTGTTTACATGACTCTTCTGTTGGCTCCTTGAGGAGAATGTCATCATCAGTGAAGTCAATAAATAATCTGTCAGGTTCTGTAGGCTGATCCCTGGGCATCCACAAAAGGAGATACTTGCTACAAATATTGCCTATGCATCCCTGAGCATAATGAGGTTCCTTGTGTACCATGTTGCCCAGGGTACTTGACTTTAGTATTAAATTATTCATAGACAAGTTGAAATGAGAGAATTGTATACTGGTTTCAGCATACTACTTTTCCTCTCACTTGTCACACAATACTTCTAACTCCTTGTTTAGGCTAGTACATTTATATCATTTAAACAGAAATCTAAAGGACAGTCAGTATCACTTTAATTCTTCCTGGAATATTCACCTTTTAGTATATTTATTGTATTTCATGTTTTTCCTGACTTTTGGCGTTGGTAGGAAGAGTTCTACCTTAGACTGTCTATATCTTCATGGTCCCTGACTGAATTCTGTCAGAAGCATATATAACCTGAAAAGCATTCTGATGTTGTTGTTCCCATTCCCAGTAAGGATAAACACACTATCTAGCATGAGTAACGTTCTTACTGAATTCAAATGTTTCTTACTTGATCGAAATGTGTTTGAAATATCTTGTACATTATCTACTAAAGTACATACTCAAGAATCAGTAAGATTACCTTGATATTTATGCAGATCTATTCTTATTCAACATCCATGCAAAAAATATTGATTGCACATCTACGATGTATAGGCCCATTGCTAAATACTGGGTATATAGCTACAAGTAAGATTAACATGGTCCCTGCTCTGGTAAACATTTTATAATTTATAGAAATAGGAGAACCTGAACTAAATTGAGGTATACAGAACCCTAACTCTGTGTCAGAAGATTCAGGCACTTAGCCCAACCACTCTTTTCTGTGTTATGCAACCCATTTGACTACAAAGTCTTTCTTTTCTCATCTATAAAATGGGAATGTTATCTGATAACTGACTTGGTATGAGGAGTAAGTTAAATGAAATAATGTGCTCTAAAACACGTTGTATAGTAGTGCATGTGATGTAAAGTGTAAAAGTAATGTAATATTATCTGTACATTCAAAATGCCTGTTAATAGGTCCATTGTTGTTTTCTGTGTTAATGGTGAATGAGGTCAGGCAACCTGCTAATGTTTCTAAGAATTTCAATGCAACAATATAAGTAATACCATTTCTTTCTTTTCCCTCACAGGAATCTGCAGCTTACAAAGCTGTTAATGCACTTCAGTCCGTACATGGGGTACGGTATAGATATGGACCTGCCTCCAGCACATTGTGTAAGTTTCCTGTGTCCGTTGTCTTAGAGCTGTCTCTTCAACCAATATCCTGTGTAATGACTTCCCTTTAAAATGGAGACAGTGTGTTCCCCTTAAAGTGAAATTCTTGCCTACCAAATTAGCTAAGAAAGATGGAGTTTATATCTGATGAGCTTTACACAGCTTGCAGAAACCACTGTACCAATTTAAATAAATTCTAAGCAGAAAATAGTATAAGCCTGCTGTAATAACAGCAAGTTGAACGGAGATCCGTTCACCATAGAAAAGTACTGAAATGGGCCTCTTAAGCAATTCTAACTATGATAAGGGTAGAACTTGGCCTTGAGAAGATAATGAAGTGAATGTTTCAACCCTAGAAAAGCTTCCCTTTTATTCCTTTCCTCTACCATTCTTATGAAACTCTTATTTCTAACATAGCACCTTCCACTTAATCTTCCCTTAAGTGGTGATTAAAAAGCATTTCTTTTATATGAAATAATGTTTAACTGGGTCTGTGAAAAAAACACAGACAAACAATCAGGAAATGTGAATTCTAGTCCTAATATTGCCTCTAGCCAGATGAGTGACCCTGGCTGAGACATTTGCAGTTTCCGCAACTATAAACTGGGGAACTGGACTAGATTATTGCCTTTCAAATTCTAACGTTTATTGACTATATGACTTGGAAATTCTAGTTAGAAATCATATATATGAATTCCTATGTACACAAATAAAGGTAAATATACATGTGAGTATAGATAGTAATATCTCTCTATGCTTTTCATTGTGGTAGCAAGCTTCACCTTGATTTCTTTCATCTACTCATCAATATATTCCTCATGTCTCAGTACTTTGAACCTTCAGAAGAAAACTTTTGTCAAATAAGTTGATCCTAATAATAAAAACATCACAAGTATCAACAGATTTTTTTCCATTGTCCACAATCACTGATCTAATATTGACCTTTTTAGAACTATTTTTCAATAGAACCACCCTGAGAGTGGAAAGGTAGCATTGTGAAAATCACATTACAGGGAAACAGACGTGACTCAACCAATTGGGCTCCCGTCTACCATATGGGAGGTCCAGGGTTTGATGCCCAGGGCCTTCTGGTGAGGGCAAGCTGGCCCACGCAACGAGCTGGCCCACGCAGAGTACCAGCCCATAAGGGAATGTGGCCCCGTGCAGGAGAGCCGCCCTGCGTGGGAATGTCACCCCACTCAGGAGTGCCGGCCACCGTGGAGAGCTGGCACAGCAAGATGACGCAACAAGAGCCACAGAGGAGAGAACTGAGAAGATGTAGCAGAACAGCGGAGCCGAGGTGGCACAAGAGAGTAATCACCTCTCTCCCACTCCGGAAGGTCCCAGGATCAGTTCCCAGAGCTGCCTAATGAGAATACAAGCAGACACAGAAGAACACACAGTGAATGGACAGAGAGAGCAGGAAACGGGGGAAATGGGGGGGAGGGGGAGAAACAAATAAAAAATAAATCTTAAAAAAAAAATCACATTACTAATTAATATCTGTCCTAGTTTCTCATCTGCTAGAACCAGTAACATACAAAGGTTTGACTTAAACAATGGGACATTATTGGCTCATGGTTTTGAAGCTAGATGAAGTCCAAAATCAGGTGTCAGAAAGGTGATGCTTTCTGTCCCAAAGACTGGCCTTCTGGGGCTGGCTACTGGCGAGCCTTGGGTCCTTGGCTTTTCACACGTCTTCTTTCTCTTCCAGGTTCCACTGACTTTCACCTTTTTGCCCTTTCTGTGGCTGTCTCTTAATATTACTGAATTTCTTCTTGTTGCAAATTGTTAAATTGGATTTTAAATTTGGGCCTGGTGTGACACCATGGGGGAACTGAGACCAAAATGCACGAGAAAGGGTACTTTGTTTCTCATAGGTCCTGAGAGACGGGAAAGCATTAGTGGTTGATGGGAAGTGCAGTTGGCTCAGAGAGCTCAGCCAGCAGGTGGGGAGCACACAAGCCGAGAGAGAAGCAGTGGTCATGGTCGGGAGAGGTCAGTGGAGGGAGTCAGGGATTGGTTAATATAAAACAAAGGTGTGCAAAAAGGTGAAGGTCCTGGGGGTCCAGATGGTCAGCCTATCATCTGGGACGAGCTCTAGAGCTGAGGTGAAGTGTGTGGGTGATAGCCGCAGATGCAGGATTGGGCTCTGGGGGGATGCATGCCCCAGGTCTGGAAAGCCGATTATTAGCTAGGCTAAAGTCAGTGTTGAGGCAAGTGGTTTAGCCAAAGTAAGATGGATGCCAAGGCAGCACAGAAAGTGAGATAGTCAGGAAATATTTCTGCTATAAAGGATTCCAATGATCCGGATGAAAACCCATCCTGCTTTAGTTGGCCACACCTTAATCAAAATAACCTATTTGCAATGCGTTCATACACAGGAATAGATTAAGATTAAGAACATGTTTATTTGGGGTAAATAATTCAACCTACCACACCAACATAATATATATTAACAGTTTTAAAACATTAATTTTTAAAAATTTTACAGTTCACCTTTTCCACTTGGCATTGAGGTACAGTCACAGCATTATATTTACTGAGAAAAAACTGTTGCCATAGAAATGAGGCTGTCATATCACCATGATGTAACTGTTGGCACAAATTGTCTCTGGCTTTGGCTACTATGACTACTATTTGCAGTTCCAGGGTCCTCTAATGCAAAGATACATTGAAGTCACAGCCTGTCTACTGTCCTTAATTGAAACAAGAAGTGTCTTATAAACATCAAAGCCATATAATTATCCCCTCCACATAATGACTGCACCTCTAACTTGTCTTGGCTAAAATAGCATAAAAAGTGATGTTGAGTAGATGAAGATACTCTGGATTTTTTTTTAAGTTAATAGTTTTATATCAAATTGGATCATATAGATTTTAGGAAAAAAACATCCAAAAATTCTTCCACAAGGGAGCAGATCTGGCTCAAGTGGTTGAGTGCCTGCATCCCACATGGGAAGTCACAGGTTAGGTTCTCAGTGCCTCCTGAAAACAAAAAAACAAACAACATGCAAACAAATGAGAAAACCAACTCAGGGGAGCTGATGTGGCTCAGTGGTTAAGCACTGGCTTCCCACGTACGAGGTCCTGGGTTCAATCCCCAGTCCCAGCACTGGGAAAAAAAAAATTTTCCATGAAACACTTATTTATTCAATAATAATTATAAGCCTGTTATACTACAAACTACATAATAAACACTTAGGGGTATGAAGATGCAAAATCCTGGGCACTTTCAGATATTTATTATTTCGTTTGATCCTTATAACAAATACTATGAACTGGGCGTTATCATCTCTCTTTTCCAAAGTGGAGACTGAGACACAGAAGTCACAGCTGGAGGTGGAATCAGGCTGCAGCCCAAGCCGGCAGTGTGAACCCAAGGCTGCAGCCTTTGGATCTCTGCACGGAAAAGCTGGAGAGTGTGAGGTCGCAGGGCCATGAGGGAGGAGCTGCCAAAAAGGATTGTCAGCTTTATCAAATGCTGTAGAGAGGGTGAAAGTGGAATGTGAGGGGAAAGAAACAGAAAAGGAGATGAGGCCTGCGGTCGTTGGTGACCTTCAAGAATAAGTTTTAATAGTCTGGCAGAGACAAGAACCAGACTGAAAGGTGTTGAAGATGTAGAAGCAATATATAGACATTCTCTTTTGAGCTCTGAAGCAAAAGGAAGAAGAAAAAGAGGTTGGCCAAGAATAAATAGGATCAGGAGAAGGACGGATTTTTTTCTGAAAAGGGTGCTTGAGCATTTTGCTCAATGCAGATGCAAGAAAGAGGATTGAGTTAATGAAATTAATTCCTAGAAATGGGACCCTCTTGCTATCAGGGAAGACAATAATAGTGAATGGACCAGGAGATAACATGCAAAGCTTCCTCTGAGCTAGAAGGAGAAAAGTCAGGTGGCTATGATGTCAATCAAAGAGTTGATGAGATATAAAGTGAGGGCTTGAGGAGAATGAGAGAGGCTTAGTAAGGAACAAAGGACAGCATTGGAAGCGGATAAAGACTTCAGTGATTAGGTAGTGAGAATTACAGGAAACCTGTTCAGCAAAGACAATTTCTGGCTCCCTCACAGACCAGGAGTTAAAGCAGAGAAACTAAGGGAGGGATTGAAAATTAGCAATACCAAGGCAGAGAAAAAGGACAGATTGGGGCATTTTGAGGTTCTTGTGAGAAAATCAGTGAGTAGGTCACGGCCAGGTAGAGAGTCCATGAAACTACAAAAAGACTGGGAGGAGTCTGGAAACCTGAGTAAATGCAAAGAACAAGTTCATCATGAGTGAAAAAAATAAGGGAAGTGGAAGAAAAGGGAGATTTTTTTTATGACAAGAGTTTTCATATTCTAGACTTTGGGGGTGAAAAAGAACAGAGTTATAAACAAAATTGGAAGTCCACAGTGTGAGTTTGCATATGGGTGAATAATGTGAGGGTGGAGATGAATGTCACTGGAATTGAGGCTAAGAAATTTTGAGGCCATCACACTGAAAAGACATTAACACTGAGACTAGATCCTCTGATGATGGCAGGCATGAGTTACAAGTTCTACGAACCTGATGCTAAGGAACTCCTATTAAATCATTCTCATTGAAAGATTTAATTGGGAGGTTTTGATACATCTCAGTAAACAGGTACTATATGCACATTTTGAAAATTGTACAAACCGTTTCATGAGGCTTTTCTCTTTTCTGAACTTTTAGATGTGAGCTCTGGTAGCTCAATGGATTGGGCCTACAAAAATGGAATACACTATGCATTTGCTTTTGAACTACGGGACACTGGGCACTTTGGATTTTTACTCCCAGAGACGCTCATCAAGCCCACCTGCACAGAGACCATGCTGGCTGTGAAGAACCTCACAGTGCACCTGCTAAAGAAGTGCCCCCGAGAGACCTCAGCAGTCGACAACCAGAGAGAGAGCTGATGCTGAGCAAGGGCTCTTTGGGGCATGGGTGGAGATTGTTTTTAAAGAGAAAGACAACTACTTAGAATGAACACATCTACAGACTTTTAAAAGACCGTCTCATGCAATTAGACTCTCTGTGGCAAAAGGAAATGGTAAAAATTAGGGCATAGCCGTTTGTTGTATGAAAAAGCATGCATTTTATATCCCTTGAGAGTCTTGTTCAATTAAGGAAAGGAGATGTTTTCAAATCCTTTTTGTCTTAAGACATGTACAAATTATTTGAGGATTTCAAAAAACGTCATGCCCTCATTTAAGATCTAGGCTACTAATGATATTTAACAATTTGGTTCACATTAAAAAGGAAAAAAAAAAAGACGACTATATATTTTAATATAATAAATATACAGCTTACCTAGATCTCAGCTTATTCGTATCTTCATCCCCTGGCATTAGTGCTACCATATATAAATATTACAAGACAAAGCAACTTATGTTCAGACTCTGAAAATGTCACTTTATTAGTTGAGGTGCCACACACAGGTAAGCGCTTTACACTAATAATTTCACTTATTCCTCCAATACTGAGGTAGCTACTACCATTTTCCCCAAGTGAGAAAATTGAAGCCTAGAATGGTTACGTAGACTTCCATTCCTAGGAATATAAAGATTAGGTGTCTAGACTACTGGAGGTAACGAAAACTTCTGAATAAATTTAAAACATCAGAGAAGAAAGTAAGGAAATCTCAGGTCAGGCAATGAGTGAAAGTAGGAACTTAGAAAAGTGTATACTGCTATCCTGAGAATATTCATCAAATTCAAGTGAGGCCAGACCTTGATTTTTACAGCATTTTGGAGAATGGAGTCAAAACATAACATACTTTCAGGGCTGCTCAAAGGTGGGAATAGTAGATTTTCCTCCTACCAGAATACTAGGATTCTAAAGGGCCATACATTCAGCATAAAGGTAAATTAGAAATAAACCTACTTCCAATAGACTATAGGAAATCTAACTATTTCAAATTTTGGCAAGAATGGAGTGGGCAGAATTTGGCACTGAGAATTTGGAACTGCAAGGTAGCACGTAAAAAGATTTCAGCCCAATTTCAAGCTAACTAGTTGGTGTCCATCCAAGAATTTAATTCCAATTAATCCCAGATTAGTAATACCTCTTAGCATTAATCAAAAACAAATACAAACCCTCTCAGAAAGAACCCAGCTACATCTCAGACTCAAAGAACTCCCACACTATAAAATTCCAGGACAGTTGGAATTGACAGCTGATGGTCATGACTAACAAACTAGAATAAAAGGCACCTATGTGAGAAGAAACAGCAGAAAGACATGCAAGAACTTCTGAAAACTGAAATTATCAAACACAGACTATAAAATGACTATGTTTAGTATTAAAAGAAACAAAATACAAACTTGGTAATAAGATCAGATAAAAGAATCTACAAAGAATGACCAAGCAATATTTAAAAATGTTTTAGAAATGAAATTTTGAAATACATAAACATGAAATAATTGAAATTGAAAGTAAAACCTCAGTGGATGGATTTAACAGCACAGTAGACAGAGATAAAGAGACTGGACTTAAAGACATATCCAAAGAAATTGTATAGAATGAGGCTTAGAGAGGAAAGAAAGATTAAGATTCATAGAGGGAAGCAGATGTAGCTCAAGCAATTGTGCTCCTGCCTACTACATGGGAGATCCATACTTTGTTTTCCAGTGTCTCCTAAAGAAGACAGCAAGCTGGCTTGATGGGCAGGCACAGCAAGCTGACACAACAATATGATGTAACAAGAGACACAAGAAGAAAAACATAATGAGAGACAACAAAGCAGGGAGCAGAGATTCCCAGTGCTTCCAGAAGAGAATGAGCTGGTGCAATGGGCAGGCATAGCAAGCTGACATGACAAGATGATGCAACAAGAGGAAAAGCATAATGAGAGACCCAACAAAGCAGGGAACTAAGGTGCCTTAAGTGCTTAGGTGCCATCCTGACAAACAGACACAGCAAGTGTAAACTATGAAGGGGTAGGGAGAGATAAATAAATAAAAAATCTTTTAAAAAAAAAAGACATGGAAGATAAAGTAGGATGGACTAATGCATATACTGTTTGAGTCTCAGAAGGAAAACAGAGAGACTGCTGCAGAGGCAGCATTTGAAGGGGTAAAGGCTAAGAACTTTCTTCAACAGATTGAGGAGATCAATCTACAGATTTAAGAAGCCAAATGAATCTCACGTCCACACCCACACAGATCAGTGAAATTTTGAAGCAAGAAAGGCAAAGAAAATATCTTAAAGACAACCAGAGAGAAAAGATAATTTGCCTTCAAATGAACTTAATAAGACTTACTTCTGACTTATCACCTAGAGAAACTAGAAAACAAAATAATTCAATGCACTGAGAAAAAACAATTTCCAACCTAGAATTCTATAATCACCAAATATATCCTTCCAGATTGAGAGAAAAATAAAACCATTTTAAAAGAAACAAAATAGAGTTTGTTATCAACAGACCCTCTTAAAGAATATTCTAAAGAATGTACAAAAGGCAAAAAGTCATCCAAGATAGAAATTTTAAGATACAAAACAATAATAAAAAGGTTCTTGAAATGGATAAAGATATTGGCAAATATAAACAAAATTGACTAATTAAATAGCAACAGCTTATGAAGTTTATTGTTTTTGGAATAGATTAAAATACATTAAAATAAAAAGTGCTTTAACCTTAGGGATATGTACTAAAAGAATACAAATGATATGTAACAAACTAGTACAGGGGAGAAGTTAAAATATGAATCAAGAGATGCAGAAAAGTTAAAAATCCACAGTGATGCCATGTTGATAGTATGTAACTTGATATGATGTGATGAGCATGGCACTTTTACTCTGTGGTCTTCCTCCCCAAAACTCATAACTCTACTCTTATCATAAGAAAAATCTCAGAAAAATACCAATTGAGGGTCATTCTACAAAATACCTGACCAGTACTCCTCAAAACCATCCAGTTTCAAGAAGGCAAAATGGAAATTAGAAAATATTTAGAATTGACTAACAATAAAAATATTACATATAAAAGGCATAAGATGCAGATAAAGTAATACTTTGTGGGGAGGTATAGTCTTAAATGATTTGCCTGAGCTAAAATTTGAACCCAGAAACAATGGGTAGCTTATCCATTCAGCAATTATGCTTAGAGTGGTCTGACTCAAACAAATAAACAAAAAGCACAGTAGGCTCTGCCTAGATGTTATTGGACCACATAGTTTGGATTAGATGAGGGAATACAAGAAGCCTTCACTGGTAGATGATATCACTGTGGACAAAATATAATGATGTTTGTTAAAAGCTAATCCATCAGGTCCATAAGAATCTTATATCACCCTTATGAGTGCAACTATTTCAAATATTACAACTATGATAAAACTTAAAATAATATTTTCCTTGAATTACAGAGCAGTTTTATTATTTTTTGACATCAAGAAAAAATTTAAATGCATGTTTTTACTTTTTTTAATGCATCCTGGGGTACATGTTCATCTGTACCAATCTATCTGATGGCAGTCAAAATAAGAGAACAGGACACTAATACCTGGATTGCCATCCCAGTACTTGCCCTGCATGCAAAAGTTGCTTGCAGGCAGCTAAATTAGTGTAAGGAACAAAGTATACAGCCTGAGGCAAAGGATTATCAGCTTTAAGACATACAATAAAGCATGCAAGACCATGAAGAAAAAAACATTTCATAGGGAGAAGAGGGGATATTTGGATTCCTGTAAACAGAGGAATTCCTAAGGCCACAAGTGCATATTCAGTACAAGGCACATTCTCAGAGAGGATTGGTAATGATCCTGTGCTTTCACTCAGGCTATTCTCCAGATGTATTTATAGAAGGGCTAAGCTCTGAAGAAGAGCACCAGCCAACACAAAGCCAATATTCAAAGACTGTGAAAAGCATGTTTGTTTGTTTGTTTTTATTTGAGCTCCTGGCAATCAAGGAAATCTCTGTCATATCACTAGCTGGATACAAACTTGAGAAACAGACATCTCAGGGACTAAATTCCAGAGCTAACATATTAAGGTATTAAAATATACAATGTACAACACAAGATCACAAGGCACACAAAGAAACAAGAAATGATACCCATCCAAAGAAGCAAGATAAAACATCAGAAATCATCAGTGAAGAATATCAGACTTTGGACATACAAGGAAAATATTTTTTAATGGCTTTAAATATGCTCAGACAGTAAAAGGAAACATGCACAGAGAATTAAAGGATATCAGGAAAATATGTAAACAGAATGAGAATTTCAATAAAGAGGTAGATGTTATAAAAAGAAGCTAAACAGAAACATTGTATCTGAAAACCACAATAACTAAAACTAGAAATGCTCTAGAGGGTTTTATCAGCATATTGTAGCTGGCAGAAAAAAGAATCAGTGAATATAACTTGAATATTAAAAAATGAAGGGAGCCCATGTAGCTCAGTGGCTGAGCTCCAGCAAAAGAGAGAGAGACAGAGAGAGAAATTATTCAGTCTAAGGAGCAAAGGAAAAAGAATTATAAAAAGTGAACAAAGCCTAAAAGGCCTGTAGCAGTTTGATATAATTGATGAATTCCAAAAAGAAATAATGGATTATGCTTGTAATCTGATCTGTACTTGGGCATGACTGAGTTATGATTAGGGTGTTGTGTCCCCACACCTTGGTGAGTGGGGACTCACAGATAAAAGGCATGGCAAAGAACAGAGTTGGGGATTTCTGATGTTAGAGTTTGATGCTGAAGACCTGGGAAGTCAGCACCCAGAGGAAAGAGAAGCCAGTCTCAGGAAGGAAGGAACCTTGGACCCAGAGAAAAGCAAGCCCCAGGAACGTAGGAATCCAGGAAGCCTGGACCCTTGCAGACATTGGCAGCCAAATAGACTTTGGTGAGGGAAGTAACATATGCTTTACAGCCTGGTATCTGTAAGCTCCTACTCCAAATAAATACCCTTTATTAAAACCAACCAATTTCTGGTATTTTGCAACAACACCCCTTTGGCTGACTAATACAAGGCTGTGTGACACCATCAGGCATAAGAATAAAGAATAAATGGAGGGAAGCAGATTTGGCCCAAGGGATAGGGCATTCACCTACCACATGGGAGGTCCAAGGTTCAAACCCAGGGCCTCCTGACCCATGTGATGAGCTGACCCACACACATTGCTAATGCATGTAAGGAGTGCTGTGCCATGCAGGGGTGTCCCCTGCATAGGGGAACCCCACATGCAAGGAGTCCACCCCATAAGGAGAGATGTCCAGTACGAAAAAAGTGCAACCTGCCCAGGAAAGCCACCACACACATGGAGAGCTGACACGGCAAGATGACGCAACAAAAAATAAGACACAGATTCCAGGTGCTGCTGAGAAGAATAGAAGCGGACACAGAAGAACACACAGCAAATGGACACAGAGAACAGACAACTGGGCAGGGGGCGGGGGCGTAGGGAAGGGGAGAGAAATAAAATTTAAAAAAAGAATAAATGGGGGGCAACGAATATAGCTCAAGTAATTGAGCTCCTGTCTACCATATAGGAGGTCCAGGTTTCGATACCCAGGGCCTCCTAGCCCATGTGGTGAGCTGGCCCATGCAGAGTGCTGCCTAGCACAAGGAGTGTTGCCCTACTCAGGGGTGCCCCCCATGCAGGTGTGCTGCCCCACACAGGAGTGCAGCCTATCCAGGAGTGCCACCCACATGGAAAGCTGATGCAGCAAGATGATGCAACAAAAAGAGACACAGAGAAGAGACAATAAGAGATGCAACGAACTAGGGAGTTGAGGTGGCACAAGAGAATGATCACCTCTCTCCCACTCTGGAAGGTCCCAGAATCAGTTCCTGGAGCCACCTAATGAGAATACAAGTAGACACAGAAGAACACATAGCAAATAGACACAGAGAGCAGACAATGGGGGGGGGGGGAGGAGAAATAAATAAGTAAAATCTTATATTAAAAAAAAAAGAAATGGGGAAGCAGATGTGGCTCAGGTGACTGGGCTCCCACCTTCCACATGGGAGGTCTGTGGTTCAGTTCCCAGTGCCTTCTAAAGAAGAAAACAAGCTGGCATGATGGGCAGACATGGCAAGCTGACACAACAAGATGACACAATAAGAGACATAAGAAGAGAAAATATAATAAGAGACACATAAAGCAGGGAGCAGAGTTTCCCAGTGCCTCCTAAAGAAAATGAGCAAGATGGCGAGCTGATGTGATGGGCAGGTGCAGCAAGCTGATGCAACAAGATGACTCATCAAAAGACACAAGGAAAAAAGATAATGAGAGACAACAAAGCAGGGGATGGAGGTGGCTCAAGCAATTAGACTCCTCCCTACCTTATCAGAGGCCCAGGTTCAGTTCCTGGAGTTTCCTAAAGACACAGCACCCAACAAGTACAAACAACAAGGGGGTGGGGAGAAATAAATAAAATAAATCTTTAAAAAAAAAAAAGAATAAATGCATTATGGGAGTGCCAAAAGGATAAAAAAGAGAGATAGGGGAAAAAAGAATCTTCAAAGGAAAAATGCTGAAAAATCCGCAAATTTCACAAAGATATAAATATACACATCAAAAAGCTCACTGAACCCCAAAGAGGATGAACTCAAAGGGACCCCTACCCAAACACCTTATAATTAAACTTTCAAACGTTAAAAACAGAAAGAGAATCCTAAAAGTTGCAAGAGAAAAGCAGTGTGTTGTGTACAAGGGAGCTTCAATAAAATTAAGTGCCAAATTCTCATCAGAAACCATGTAGGCATGAAGACAGTCAGATGACACTTTCAAAATGCTAAAAGAAAATAATTGCCCACAAAGAATTCTATATCAGGCAAAACAGTCTTTCAAAACTGAGGAAGAGAATAAGACATTTCCAGATAAACAAAAGCTAAGGAAGTTTGTCAACATTAGTCCTGCACTACAAGTAATGCTAAATAAAGTTCTTGATAGTGAAAGGAAGGACACTAGACAGTACATTGAAGCTCCATAAGGGAAAAAAGGCCTCAGGTAAAAGTAACTAAAAGAGTAAGTGTAAATGACAGTCCTACTGAAGTTTTGGTTTGTAATATCACTTTTTACTTCTTACAGGATCTAAAATGCAAATGAATGAAAAGTAATGATAAATATATGGTTTTGGACACACAAATTATAAAGATGTAATTTGTGAAAAGAACAACATAAAGGTGGAGGGATGAAGGAGTGTAGGAACATAGTTTGTATATGCTATTTAAGTTGGTATCAATTCAAACAATATTGTTATAGATTTAAGATGTTAACCATAAAGAAAATATATGAAAAAATATTCATGAAACTAAAAAAGGACTCTAAATGTTTCACTACAAAAGAGTAACTAAATATAAAAGTAGTCAGGAATGTGAAATTTAAGCCCATGGTAACCATAAAGAAAATATATGAAAAATATTCATGAAAGTAAAAAAGGACTCTAAATGGTTCACTACAAAAGAGCAACTATATATAAAAGTAGGCAGGAATGGGAAGAACTGAGGGACAAAAAGGTATAAGACTTACAAAAAACATCAATATGGCAGAAGAAAGTCATTCATTAACAGTAGTTACTTTAAATGTAAATGGATTATACTCTCCAAACAAAAGGCAGAGATCAGCAAAATGGATTTTTTGAAAAAGCATGACCTAGCTATATGCTATTTCAGGAGATTTATTTTAAATGCAAAGACACAAATAGGTTGAAAATGAAAGAATGGAAAAATATCCATGCAAATAGTGAAAAAAAGAGAGTTGGGGTTCCTGTACCAATATGAGATAAAATAGACAAAGCCCAAAACTGTTACAAGAGGCAAAGAAGGACACTAAAAATTCACAAAAGGGTCAATTCATCAAGTAGTTATAACAATTATAAACATATAGGCACCTAACAACAGACCCCCAAATATATGAAGCAAACATTGACAGATTTGAAGAGAAATACAAACAGTCCTACATTAATAGTAGGAAACTTCAAAACACCACTTTCAATAGTGGATAAAATATCTAGACAGGAGATGTAATGAAATGGAAGACTTGAAGAATACTATAAACTGTATCTCACAGACTTATATAGATTGAAACCTTACAAAGTATCTTCTTGGCCACAATGAAATGAAGCTAGAAAAGGGAGAACTGGAAAATTCACAAATACGTGACAATTAGACACTTTACTCTTAATTAAAGAATAGGTTAAAGAAGAAGTAAAAAATGAGATTAGAAAATACCTTGACACAAATGAGAACAAAAACACAACATACCAAAACTTAGGGGATGCCACAAAGGCAGAGCTCAGAAGGAATTTTTTAGCTGTACATGCTTACATCAAACTAGGAACCCAACCTCACACCTGGAGGAACTAGAAAAAGAAAAGCAAGCTAGACCCATACTAAGTAGAAGGAAGGAAATAATAAAGATTACAACAGAGATAAATGAAATAGAGAAAAATAAAGTAGAGTCGACAAAACCAAAAGTTGATTCCTTGAAAAGATCAATAAAATTGACAAACATTCAGCCAGACTGACAAAGAAAAAAAGAGAGAGGATGTTGATAACTAAAATCAGAAATGAAAGGAGGGACATTAAAGGAGGAACATTTCTAACAATCACACAGAAATAAAAAGGATCAGCTTTGGGAAGTGGATGTGGCTCAAGCAGTTGGGTGTCTACCTCCCACATGGGAGGTCCTGGGTTCAGTTCCAGTGCCTCCTAAAGAAAAAGATAATTAGCAGACAGCAAGCAAAGAACAATGAGCAGATGGCAAGCAGGGACAACAAGCAGACAATGAGCACAAACAACAAGCAAACACAAGGAGCACAAACAATGAGCATACAGATGAGGGAGCCATCTGGTGGGGGGAAGGATCAGTGGAGCAGATGTAGCTCACTGATTGAGCACCTGCCTCACAGGTATGAGGTCCCACGTTCAATCCCCAGCACCTCCTAAAAGTAAATAAAGCCCTGATTACTTTTTTTTTAAAAAAGGATCATAAGAGGATGTTATGAACAATTGTACTCCAACAAATTTTATAACCTAGATTAAATGGACAAATTTGTGAAATTACCTAAAGTTACTTAAGAAGAATTAGAAAATCTCAATAGACCTATAACAAGTGAAGATATTAAATCATTAATAAAAATCCTCCCTAGGGAAGCAGACTTGGCCCAGTGGTTGGGGTGTCCGTCTACCACATGGGAGGTCCACGGTTCAAACCCCGGGCCTCCTTGACCCATGTGGAGCTGGCCCATGAGCAGTGCTGATGCACGGCACTGCCACACAGGGGTGTCCCCCACGTAGGGGAACCCCACGCGCAAGGAGTGTGCCCCATAAGGAGAGCCGCCCAGCGTGAAAGAAAGTGCAGCCTGCCTAAGAATGGCGCCACTCCCACGGAGAGCTGACACAACAAGATGACGCAACAAAAAGAAACACAGATTCCCATGCTGCTGACAACAGAAGCAGACAAAGAAGATGCAGCAAACAGACACAGAGAACAGACAACCCAGGCGGGGGTCGGGGGGAAGGGGAGAGAATTAAATAAATAATCTCAAAAAAACAAAAATAAAAATTCTCCCAACAAAGAAAAATCTAAAGTAGGTGACTTCACCAGTGAATTCTACCAAACATTCAAAGAATTAAAGGCAATGTTACTTAAACTCTTCCAAAACTATGAAGAGGAAGGAACTCTTCCTAGCACATTCTAAGATGCCAAAATCACCCTAATTCCAAAACCAGAAAAACCAGATAAAGATATCACAAGAAAAGAAAAATGCAAACCAATCTCCTTCATGAATATAGATACAAAAATCTCAACAAAATATAGCAAACTCAATCCAGGAACACCTTAAAAGGATCATACAATATGATCAAGTGGGATTTATCCCAATGAACGTAAGGGTAGTTCAACAAAAGGAAATCAATTAATGTAATATAGCACGTTAGTAGAATGAAGGAAAACATACTTCATGATCATCCCATTAACAGAAAATAGGCATTTGACAAAATCCACTACTGTCTTGATAAATTAGAAAAATAGGAACAGAAAGGGAACTTCTTTAGCATAATGAATGGCATATATGAAAAATTTGCAGCTAATATCATACTTGGTGATGAAAGACTGAATCTTTCCCCCGGGTGAGGAATAAGACAAGAATACTCACTTTCAGCACTGCTATGAATAGCATGGTAGACAGCCAAAGCAATCAGACAATAAAAAGAAATAAAATTTAACCAAATTGTAAGGAAGAAGTAAAACCATCATTATACACAGATAACATGATCCAATATATGGAAAATCCCATGAAAGCTACTAGAATTAAAGAATGTATTCAGCAATGTTGGGGGTAAAAGACCAGTGCACAAAAACCAGTGGTGTCTCTGTACATCAGCAATGAACCATCTGGAAAGATAGCCAGAAAATAATTCCATTTGCAATAGCATCTAAAATAATTAAATATCTAGGAATAAATTTAACGAAGGAGATAGAAGATTTGTACACTGTACATTGTAAAACATTCTGAAAGAAATTAAAGACATCCTAAAAACATGGTATTTTAGTTAGCTAAGCTGCCGAAATGCAATATACCAGAAATGGGTTGGCTTTTACAACGAGGATGTATTAACTTACAAGCTTACAGTTCTGAGGCCATGAAAATATCCAAATCAAGGCACCATCAGGCCATGCTTTCTCCCTGCAGACCAGCTGCCAGTGATCTTGGACTCCTCTGTCATAGGCAAGGCACCTGGCAGTATCTGCTGGTCCTCCCTTCTTTTCTGGGTTTCCTTGCTTTCAGCTTCTGACTTCCATAGCTTTCTTTCTCTCCCTCTCTCTCTCTATTCACCCTGACTTATAAGGAACTCCATAAGAGGATTAAGACCATCCTGGGCCACACCGTAATTGAAGTAACCTAATCAAAAGAGCCCACCCCCAGTAAGTTTACATCCACATGAAAAGACTAGCTTTAGGAACATGATTTTTTGGGATGCATACAGTCTCAAACTACCACAGCTGGTAACACAGCCCATGTTCATGGAGTGGATGTCAATATTAAGATGTCACTATTATGCAAAGGAGCTCACGGATTCAACACAATTCCAATTGTGTTTGCCAAAATGTACAGGCCAATCCTCTTATTCATGTGGAACAGCAAGAGGTCCTCAACGGTGAAAACAATCTTTAAAAGAACAATGTTGGAGAACTCATGCTTCCTAACTTCAAAACTTATCAGAAAGGGGGATACATTAATCAAAACAATATAGTACTGCCATAGGATAGATATAAGGCCAATGGAATATAATTGAGAGCCCAGAATAAACCTGCTCACCTATGGCCTGCTGTTTTTTGACACAGGTGCCAAGTCTATTCAATGGTGATGGAATAGTCTTTTCAACACATGGTTGTGGAAAAACATATCCATATGCAAAATAATGAAAATGGACCCCTATATTGCACCTATACAAAATTTAAACTCAAAATGGGCCAAGAGCATAAATATAAAACCATAAAGCCCTTAGACAAAACAGAATAATGTCATGACCTTGGATTTGACAATGATTTCTTAGATATAACACCAAAAGCAGAAGCAACAGAAGAAAAAATAAATTGGACTTCATCAAAATTAAAAACTTTTGTGCAAAATTCATGATTAAGAAGGTGAAAAGACAAATTACAGAATGGGAGAAAATACTTGCAAATCTTGTATCTGTTAAGAGTTTTAATATCCAGAGTTTAAAAAGAGCACTGACAACTCAACAAAAAGATGAATGACCCAATTTAAAAATATGCAATATTGTTGAACATTTTCCAAAAGATATACAAATAATCAATAAGTACATGAAAATATGCTCAATAGCATTAGCCATTAGAGAAGTGCAAATCAAAACCACAATAAGATAGCACTTCTTACCCACTAGGATGGCTATTTGAAAAAAAAATAACACACACAGAAAATAAGTGTTGGCCAGGATAAGGAAAAATTGGAATACTTGTACATTGCTGGTGGGAATGTATAATGGTACAGCTACTGTAGAAAACACTTTGGTACTTCCTCAAAGGGTAAAACACAGGACTACCATACTACCCAGCAATTCCACTTCTTAGTATATGTCCCAAGGAATTAAACAGAGGTTCAGATACCAATGTTCATAGAAGCACTGTTTGCAATAGCCAAAAGGTGGAAATAACTCAAGTGTACATTGACATATGAAAAGATAAACAAATGTACATACAATGGAATATTATCCAGCCATGAAAAAGGAATGAAGTTCTGACACATGCTATAACATGGATGAGCCTTGAAAGCATTAAGCTAAGTAAAAGCAGCTAGACACAAAAGGATAGATATTTAATGCTTCCACCTACATAAAATATTTAGAAAAAGCAAATTATAGAGACCAAAAGTAAAGGATACCAGACACTGGGTATATTAGTCAGCCAAAGGGGTGCTGATGCAAAATACCAGAAACTGGTTGGTTTTTATAAAGGGAATTTATTTGGGGTAGGAGTTTACAGATACCAGGCCATAAAGCATAAGTTACTTCCCTCACCAAAGTATATTTTTTATATGTTGGTGCAAGATGGCTGCCAACATCTATGAGGGTTCAGGCTTCCTGGGTTGCTAAATTCCTGGGGCTTACTTTTCCCTGGATTCAAGGTTCCTTTCTTCCTGGGGTTGGCTTCTCTTTCCTCTGCTTTCTGAATTCCCAGGGCTCCAGCTTAAGTCTTCAGCATCCAACTCCAACATCAAAACTCCAACATCAGAAAATCCTCAACTCCATTCTTTGCCATGCCTTTTATCCGTTACCCTAATCATAACTCAATCATGCCCAGGTACAGATCAGATTACAAGCATAATCCAACATTTCTTTTTGGAATTCATCAATAATATTAAACTGCTACACTCGGGGAAGAAAGTAATGGGCAGTAACTGCCTAATGAGTGCCAAGTTTCAGTTTGGAGTGAAAAAAATCCTTTGGTAATGAATAGTAATGAAGGTAGCACATTATTAACTAATTAATGTCACTGAATTGTACCCTTAAAAATGGTTATTGTAGCAATCTTTATGTTACAAATATACTACCATGCTAAATGAGACTCGACAAAGTAAAAAACATGAATGAGGATTAGGTGGTTGGACTAAATAGAGGGATGGGGAGTAGGGTGGGACAGGACAGCAGACTGCTGTTATTAATAAAAGCCTTGTCACATTATTTAACTGATTTTTTAAAAATTATGAAACACATACATGCCAAAGAGTATATTCATTTTGAAGGAACACAATTTTTATTTTTATTTTTTTGGAGGGAATATAATAATTTTAAAATCAAATTCCCAACTACTTAACCACCTAATCTTTTATTTGTGTTTTCTTGGTTATTTTTTTTAAAAGATACCAGGGTTTGAATCTAGAACCTCATACTTGGGAAGCAGGCACTCAACCACTGAGCTGCACCTGCTCCCCATCCCGTAGTCTTTTTTTTTTTTTTTAAAGAAGCTTATACATTACAATCAAAAACATAGGGGATTCTCATATACCCCACCCACCTCCCCCTCCCCTCCCCACATTTCCCCATATTAACAACATCTTTCATTAGTGTGGTACATTTGTTACAATTGATGAACACATATTAAAGCATTGCTACTAGCCATAGACTGTAGTTTATCTAATAGTTACACTTTGCCCTGCACAATTTTATAGGTATTGACAAAATGTATAATGGCCTGTATCTGTCATTGCAATGTCATGCAGGACAATTCCAGTGTCCCCAAAAATGCCTCCATGTTATACCTATTCTTCCTTCTCCCTCCCCTCAGAAACTCTGGTGGCCATTGACTTTATATCAATGATACAAGGTCTGGGAAGCGGATGTGGCTCAAGTGATTGGGCTCCCATCTACCATATGGGAGGTCCAGGGTTCAATTCCAGGGGCATCCTGGTGAAGGCAAGCTGGCTGGTGCAGAGAGTTGACCCTCAGGGAGTGCTGGTGCAGCAAGATGACACAACAAAAAGAGACACAGAGGAAAGACAATAAGAGACACAGCAGACCAGGGAGCTGAGGTGATGCAAGAGGTTGAGCACCTCTCTCCCACTCCAAAAGGTCCCAGGATTGGTTCCTAATACTGCCTAAAGAGAAGACAAGCAGATACAGAAAAATGCACAGTGAGTGGACACAGAGAACAGACAAAGAGGGGAGAGGGGGAGGAGGAAGAAATAAATAAATCCTTTTTAAAAATGATACAAGTTTTTAAATTGCTAGAATATTCATTGCTAGAATAATAATAAGTCTATTTTAGTCCATAGATGCATTTCCTATTTATGTTTGAGGATTTGGGGATGGTGAAGCCCACTCTGTTTCTGAGTGACGGGGAGCTAGGATCCCATGGTGCAGATGGATGGAACTGTCTTACTTGCAGTTATAGATACTCTGTTTTTTTGGGTGGGCATTGCTTGTCCTTTTTTTTTTTTTTTTTTTTGATGTTTATAAAATATATATTCATTGTTTCAATAAAAAAAATAAAATTCACAAGAAACATAAAGTGAAATACTATATGCAGCGCTAGCAAAGAACCTAGAATATTTTACTAATCTAATTTAGCTTTTTATCTAGTCTTAGTTATATATTTGCAAGAATAGATCTCAGGCAAGTTTGAGGCTTGGTCCTACTAAGGGATAGCATGCCTAGGAATCACATCTAGCACTAACATGTTAGTTTTGTATGTTATTCTACTAATAGAATAAGCAAATAGCCAATGTGTCCAGAACAATCAAGAAGCCAGAGGGTTGTGAAAACAGCCAAGAACAGGAAGTTCTCAAAGGAGATGACAAGATGAGAACCAACCATTATCATCTGGGGGCCCCCATGGATGCGAGACGTCAAGAAACTTGCCCCCTTGATTGGAAGCATGCTGCCATAGCTCCTGCTCTGTTAACTAACTGTGCGCATGTCCTTTGCTAGTTTCTGTTGGCGTTTTATCAAACATCCCCCCTGTGACATTCAAACAATAATTAACTCTTGGATATTAAGGGGGGAAAAACAAAAAAAAATTCATTTTTGGTTATTTTTCATTTCCATCCTTAACACATCCTATCTAATAAGGCCTACTAAGCAAATGAATTTTAAGAAATGAAATTCATTTTTTTTCCCTGCCCCTCACACAGTGTAGGTGCTAAGAGGTAGTATTTTTTTTCATAGTCAAAATAAGGCAACAGAAAACATGGAATCTGAATAATTTTCAAACTAGTTGAATGTGTAGTTTCTTTATTATCCATATAGATTTGAGAGTAAATTTTGCCTTGCTGAACCTCTTGTAAATTCTTCTCCATGAATTGCTCTCACATTGCAGTATCACTGGGTATATTTTACTGCTCAGGTTCTATAAGTGGATATTTTAATATTTGTAGGCTATTTTCATGTTTCAGTTTTTAAAACTAAGCCACAAAATATTTAAGCTCAAGGCACTCTACTAGGTGCCAAGGGTGTGGGGGGAAAAAGAGGTAATACTTTTGTCAATGCTTGTTTAGGAATAGAGAGATTAACTTCATCTAAAAATATCATATGCATTTTATAAATAGTTTACTAAAATGTGTTTTATTATCCAAATATTATAATAACTAATTTTATAAATTCTGGTCATGCTGAGTTTTAACTCTCAAGTTAATAACTTTTAGTGAACAAATATGATATATTGATATTTAATGAGTCTATTAAAGCCAAGAATTGATAAATCTTACTTGAGTTTAAGCTTTTGTTCTCAAGGATGTTGAGGAATAAATGTAAAAATAAAGCAAATTTTTAAAGTTAACACCCATGGTGAGTCTTTTTTCCTTTAAAAAGAGGTTATTATTGTAAACACATGATCTAATAGTTTACTTTTCAAGTAACAATGGTATTCTTTATATTATGATTTACTTTCCTTAACTTTGGAAATAGTCGTTTTAGCTAGAGTTGTATTTTACCTTGGCTCTCAAATTATTCTGGGCTGCTGCATCATAAAAAGTATTTACAGTTAAGTTGTTCTAGATCAAATCTAATTGATTAAAATCAGAATTCTGTGCAATGTTAATTAAAATATGCAGTAGATTAAGCACAGTAATTAAGTGAACGATTGTACGTAATGGAATATTTTCATGAATCAGAATCCTGAATAACAAACCTGAGAACAGCTACCCTGAATACCTAATATATTTTACAAAGCACATTGCACTGAGAACTGCTGAGCTATCTGAATAACGCACGTGAGAATAAAGGCGGCTTGGAGATTTAAGGCAGACCCTAACACAGACCTCATTTCTAAGCGAGCTTCCAAACCCCTGCCCCCACTGTTTCAGTGGTTATTGCTTCTAGAACTATATCCTCCTTCCCCAGTGGATGTCCCACGGGATCCTTCGCCCAGGGCGTTTCAGCCTTGTTCCTCCAGCCCAGGCAAGGCAAGACGAGGACATCAAATTGTTACTCACGACATTATAGTGTATCAGTTCTGGAGCACTATTAGTGTTATAATTTAGATGAGTTTACTAAGAGGTTAGCTTCATGACCTACCCATGTAAACACCGACATAGTGAGTTCTAAATTTCAAACTGACTCAAAGGTAAACACATAACAGTTTGGGAAGAATTAAAAGGTAACAGGTATACCCAGCCCCTCCATGAAAGGAAGCCAGCAGTCCAAAGTACATGAGCTGGAAGAAATAATTTGCAACAACAAAATGACTGTTGTTTAGATTCAGTTATTGCATTTCTTTTATACCTGAACTTTTGGCACAAGCACAGATTCCTGCTATCCTAGACAGACTTTTCTTTTGTAATTTAAAGCTGTATTCAATATTCTAAGGGAGACTATCTGGTACCTCACTAGTAGAAATTGTGCTGCTGGATGTGTACAGATTCAGCTGTCTATCTCAAGCAATACTGGTCTGAAATATTGTGTGAAGGTTTCATTTGGTAGAGTCTCAAATGTGAATAGGCAGTTTAATGGCTTTGTGTCAAGGCCAACAAAATTTCAAAAAAGAATGAATATTTAAAGTGTCATCGCACCTGTCTCAAACTATCATGGGGCATACATGGCAGTATCCTAAAGAGGTAGCCCTGAACTAGCCAGGAGTGTTAAAGAATTAACTATTTGTCACATTAATAGTAAATCTGGGTAGAATATACTCCCAAAGAATTAATACGGTAACAGGGATGTGAAATCAGATTAATGCACATTTTAATTTCATAAATGTAAATTTAGCCTTTATCCTTCCTTAAATATATTTGGGAGATTGTTCCCCTCTTTATCTTTAGCCAAACTGCTTTCTTGTAGAAGACACTTTGAACCACAATCAATGTTTCAACCACAGATTTATTTATGTTATATTATGATATATATATAATATATAATTCTATATTAGTTACTCCAACTAGTTCTTAATTATCACCAGTAAAAGCATCAATCTTGTGACTGGTTACAATTTATTAGTTCTTAGGATTTTCCCTTCCCTGTCCCTTGAAGGCTGAAGAGAACTCTGGTTTTGCCTTCTTTAATTTCTTTCCCTCTGCCTCCCTCTGAGAAGGGTCCTAACTTGACTGGTTCTTGAGCTTTTTGTTATGGGGAATTAGGAGGAAAGGGGGAGAGCAGGAGGGAGCAAAAGTCTTTATAAAAGGAAAGGGGCTTTCTCAGAAACTTTGAGACGAGGAGACATAAGTAGCTGCCCTTTGTAGGACCATGGGCAGGAGTGTAAAGAATCATTGCTGAAGGTTAGATGTTGCTTCTGCGGTGTTCCAAGAATTTGGAAATTTGAAATTGCTGGGCCATATTCTTTTAAAAAACATCATTACTTTGGGATGGACCATTTGGGTCTAGTTTTGTAAACATTACAAATGGACATTTGTTATGTTTTCTGTGTGGCTAGAGGCTTTAACTATCCATGTCATGTCTAGGGAATATTATATGTACAAGAACATGTGTGGTAGCTTAAAGAGTCCTGCCTTCCCAAGATAGAACCCAGAAAATGTGGTTCCCCCATCTCTTTTTAAAGAGGACAGACACGTGACTTAGGCTCCCCCAAAAAGAGTCACCAATGAAGCCTTCAGTTCAGAAGGATACAATTTGAGGAAGGAGGTGCATCCCGAATCCATGTGATGGCAAGAACGGCAGCAAAATCCCTGCTACAAAAATGGCATTGGTTTCAGTCGGGGGGTTGCAGAATCAGCAGTGTCCTTTAGTGTTTGTGTCCAGCCAGTTTTCCAGCCTGTTGCTCAGCATTGAGCTGGTTCTCCTGTAAATACCATGTAATAAACTCCTTTCCTGCCTAATCAGCCATCCATTTTGATGGCCACACAATACTTTTTTTTTTTAAACATTCACACAATACATTTTTAAACACCTTTTGGGTTGAATCTGAGAAAAATGGCTCAGGGTTCCATACACCCTCTAATTTTGTATTTAACCAGGTGTTATTTGTTGGATGTTTTACTTAGTTTTAAGATATGGCTTTTAGTTCTAGACCCTGAAGAAAAAAATGTTAAGTTTTACTTTTCAAACTATTATATGAAAATGACCAAAAAAATAGACTATGGAACAAGGTGTTTTCAATGTTTCAAATGGGATTGCTTTTATTAATAGGGTGACAATCGAGACAACAAGTTATGTTTAGCTTTTTGTTTAGAAAAGAGAAAAGGTTCTGATGAGTGGACCTGGATTGCCAAATTGTACTCTAGAGTCTTCCTCCTCTAGTCTTTATCTGTGAAATGGGAATAACAAGACCTGTCTCAGAGGTGTATCGTTAAGATTAAATGAGGGAGAGTAGATGTGGCTCAAGCGATTGGATGCCTCCCTCCTACATGGGAGGTCGTGGGTTCCATTCCCAGTGCCTCCTGAAAAGGAAGACAAACACACAATGAACAGACACAGTGAGCACAAACAATGGAGCAGGGGGAAGTGAGGAGAAACAAATAAATAAATCTTTTTAAAAAAAGAAAAAAAAGTTAAATGAGGTAACATCAGCAAGGGCCTAAGCAGGGTTTTCTAAATTTTACAAATATGTAAGAATATAGGGCAGAACATGTAGACAAAGGTCTTTACTGGGGAAAAACATTAATCTAATTAAAGCATACCAAGATCTTCACTGATTATGAGTCCATAATCATCAGGACTCAACTTTGATTCACTTTACTTACATTGAAGATACTGGAAAACTTGCTCTACTGAAAATATATTTTACTTTTTATTTAAAAGAACTTGGATTTTTTTTTTCTCTTCCCTTCCCCTCCCCACCCCCAGTTGTCTGCTTTCTGTGTCCATTCGCTGTGTGATCTTCTGTGTCTGCTTGTATTCTTGTCAGTGGCACCTGGAATCTGTGTCTCGTTTTGTTGTGTCATTTTGCTGCATCGGCTCTGTGTGTGTGTGGTGCCATTCCTGGGTAGGCTGCACTTTTTTCATACTGGGCGGCTCTCCTTATGGGGCGCACTCCTTACGCATGGGGCTCCCCTACGCAGGGGACACCCCTGTGTGGCACGGCACTCCTTGCCCGCATCAGCACTGTGCATGGGCCAGCTCATCACATGGGTCAGGAGGCCCAGGGTTTGAACCGCAGACCTCCCATGTGGTAGGCAGACACCCTATCCATTGGGCCAAATCCACTTCCCTTTTAAATATATTTTTATGACAGAAGTTGTAAACTTACAAAACAACAATGCACATGTATAGAATTCCCAAGTAACACCCCTCTATCAACACACCACACCGTGATGGAATATTTGTTACAGATTATGAAATAATATCATCAGATTACTACCAGGTCCTTAGAGTATATTTGGCATACTTTTTTCATACTCCCCCATTATCAACACAGTACATCTTTGGCATAAATGCAAGAATATTACATTATTACTGTTAACCACAGTTTCCATAGGTCACTCCAGTTATATTTTTCCCATGCTTCTCTACATTCCCATGACCCAGTAATAGTGATGTACATCTGCTCTAGCTCACAAAGGACACTCTTGCATCTGTACCATCAACCACAATTCTCATCCACCTCTAGGTTTACTGTGTTATTCAGTCCCTAGATTATTCTCTAGCTTTCTGTCAATTGGCATTTACATCCCTAGACTACCCTTTTCTGCCACATTCCCATTTATAAACCAGCTGTTACACACTATAATGTGTTACCGTCCACTCCATATATTTCCACACTTTTACAATAAAGTTAATTAAAACTTCTACATACATTAAACATCAGTAGTCCATCTCTGTCCTCCTTTCTCCTTTAAGAATCCACCACCTATTACCAGGTCTTGAAGATATTTTCCTTTATTTTCTTCTAGAAGATTTATGGTTCCTGCTTTAATATTTAATTTTTTTATTAATTTTGAGTTAATTTTTGTATAAGGTGTGAGATAGTGGTCCTCTTTCCTTCTTTTATCTATTGATATCCAGTTCTCTCAGCACCATTTGTTGAATGGTCTGTTCTCCTTCAGCTGGGTGAGTTTGACAGGCTTGTCAAAATCACTCAACCCTAGATGTGAGGGTCTGTTTCTGAACCATCAATGCAGTATCACTGGGAAGCGGACTTGACCGAATGGATAGGGTGTCCGCTTATCACGTGGGAGGTCCATGGTTCAAACCCCGGGGCCTCCTTGACCCATGTGGTGAGCTGGCCCATGTGCAGTGCTGATGCGTGCAAGGAGTGCTGTGCCACGCAGGGGTGTCCCCCTCTAGGGGAGCCCCACGCACAAGGAGTGCACCCTGTAAGGAGAGCCACCCAGTGCGAAAAGAAAGTGCAGCCTGCCCAAGAATGGCATCGCACACACAGAGAGCTGATACAGCAAGATGACACAACAAAAAGAAACACAGATTCCTGGTGCTGCTGATAAGGATAGAAGTGGTCACAGAAGAACACACAGTGAATGGACACAGAGAGCAGACAACTGGGGTGGGCAGAGGAGAGAGAGAAATAAATAAATAATAAATCTTTTTAAAAAAAAGATCTATGTGTATGTCTTTTGCCAGTAGCATACTGTTTTCACCACTATAGCTATGTAATATGATTTAAAGTCCTAAAGTAAGAGTCTTCCAACTTCGCTTTTACTTTTTAAGATGTTTCTGGTGATTCAGCACCTCTTACACTTCCAAATAAATTTTATAATCATGTTTTCCATTTATTTAAAAATTGCTGGTGGAATTTCATGGGGATTGCACTGAATCTGTATATCAATTTCAGTAGGATTGCACCTTGCAAAGCCGGTCTCTTGGTTACAAACTCACTTTCTGTTTATCTGTGAATATTCCAAACTCACCCTCAGTTTTGAAAGACAATCTTGCTAGATATAAAATTCTTGGCTGAAAGTTTTTCTCTTTCAGTATCTTAAATACATCATACCACTGTGTTCTTTCTTCCATGGTTTCTGATGAGAAATCGGCACTTAATCTTATTGGGTAGGCCTTACATGTTATGCATTGCTTTTCTCTTGCTGTCTCAGAATTCTCTCTTTGTCTTTGGCATTTGACATTCTGATTAGTATGTGTCTTGGAGTTGGTCTATTTGGATTTTTTCGGATGGGAGTACATTATACTTCTTGGACATGTATATTTATGTCCTTTAATAGGGTTGGGAAATTTTCTATCATTATTTCTTCAAATATTCCTTCTGCCCCTTTTCCCTTCTCTTCTCCTTCTGGGACACCCATGACATGTATGTTTACATATCTCTTGCTATTGTTTGGATCCGTGAGACTGTTCCATTTTTTCCATTCTTTTCTTCATCTGTTCTTTTGTATGTTTGCTTTCAGAGGCCATTTCCTCAAGCTCACCAATCTTTTCTTCTGACTCCTCAAATTTGCTATTACATGGTTCCAGTGTATTTTTAATTTCATTTATTGTACCTTTCATTCCCATAAAATCTCATATTTTACTATGTATGCTTTCAAATTCTTCTTTGTGCTCATCTAATGTCTTTTTATTATCCTTAATCTTGTTAGCCATCTCATTGAATTTATTAAGGAGATTTGTTTGAACATTTATGATTAGTTGTCTCAACTCTTTTATGTCATCTGGGGGCTTATCTTATTCCTTTAACTGGGTCATATTTTCCTGTTTCTTGGTGTGATTTGTAATTTTTTTGTTGGTGTCTTCCCAACTGGCTTACTATTCTGTATAATATATCTATTATATATATTACATAATTATAATGTATCTATTCTGGGTGCACTTTCTCTCTTTAATTTAGGGCTTCCTGCGCTTTCTTCCTTGCTGGGTATGCAGGAGGAGCCAAGAATGCATTTGGTGCTATAAGCCATGGAGGCTCAAGCTGCCCTCATTGCCCCAGGGACCAATGAAACCCTAGCAAAGGGTTGGGACAGAGCCATAGCTGTGTGTATAATTCAAGTCAGGCAGGCCTAGACTGTAGTTGCCCAGAGAGAGTGATGAAGCTTCACATCCCTTTCTCCCCTACCTGGGTAGGAGATGGAGCTGCAGGTGTGGGCAGCAATCTGCAGGTCCAAAATGACCGCAGTTGTCCCAGTAGACTTCTTTGTGTGTGTGTTTTTTTAAAGCTCAAAGTTTTAATCCAAATTTTCCCAGTAGACTTCTGACCATTCAGTCTGTGTGAGCTGAATATACCTGCAGTTACCTGAGAGGCTGGTGCAGGGGCAGCCAGCTTCCTCCCTGCGAGAGGTGGGGCTGAAGCCTAGCCTAAGGCTGCAGGCCAATCTGTGTGAAAAAAAATCAGACTCTACTGTCACTGTGATTTTCAGTCTGCCTTCTTCCCCTCATGCTGGGGGCAGAGTCAAAATGGCAGGTACAGGCCTCTTTCTGACTTAGACATGTTCAAACTTTAGCTGTTTTTAGAATTATACTTTAGCCTGCCATATTTACTAATCAGTAGCTGAAGTTGGTGCCCAACTGTCTCTTCCTCCCCATTTTTGGGACACGGAACTTCCAATTCCAGTCGCAGAATAGCTCCCAAGGTGGCTTGTGCCTCTAGTGGAGGATGGTCACTGGCCTCCCTGGCGTGAAGCACCCTACTCACGAATCTTCTCTGCAGATGGGCAGTCTCCTCCTTCTATTCTTTCAAGCACATTGCAGGATGCTCTTCTGGTCTCCTGGAGCCCCCATACAGGTGCTTTAGACAGCTCTGGGTGATTACTAACTGCCCAATTCAGCAGTCTGAAGTAATAAGGATTTTATTCTTAAAGTCCAAAACTAATGAGACTAAAATAGCTGTTACCATTCATACTGCATGACTGAATGACAACCCATAAGCAAAACTGTAAAAAAGATGAGATTCGCATCCACGCCTTTTCTCTTGGCAACCTCTCTGTCCCCACCGGGTAACTAGTCCAATCTGTTACCTCCCACTTCCCAGGAGACCCCACCCCCATCACCAACCCCAGGTGAAGCACCTACCTCTGGCCCATCTTGCCAGATAGTCTCAAACTCAGATTTCTTTCCACTCTTCCTATCAAAACCAACCTCTCCAGTGTGTCCCTGAGGGAATATTCTTAACTGACTATTGGAAGGGATACAGTCAATTCAAGTCCCCTACATTACGAAAGGATCTTAGCCCTCTTTGCATGGAATCCACATTCTAGCAGGAAATAATAGTTCTATAACTACAGCAGAGAATTTCTAATGATTCAGGAGGGTGAGTACACCCTACACCCATCAAACCGCATGCCCCCATGTCTATCCCTACTCCTCTGTGTACAAGGTGGGCTCCCATCCCATTTTGCAGCCATTGACTTTTTCCCCCTCTCCTTCAGTCATTCAGGGATGTGCAGATGACTCCACTGATGTCTGCGTGCGTGGTCACACAGACCAGCCCCCAGAGCATTTGGCCACAGGCTGTTTCTGTACCTGAACCACGTCTACGGCTTTGAGTCTGCAAATATGATGGTGGGGGGAGGGACTTCAGCTTTCCCATTCCAGCAGTATACAACACAGCCACACCAAGGTTGTATTGCAAATTTCTTAATTGCTTATGATTATACAGACGCAGAGACAGACACAGAAACGTGTATTTTTTTTACCCCTTGAGTCTTTCCTTCTATATTTACCTGCCTTTTTGGGAACTGACCACAAAAGTATCCAAATTAAATTATATAACTGGTTAGTAGATACAGACGGTATTTAGGAATCTTAAAGGTTGCTTTGCTTTTTCCTCAGAAATACAAAAGAAGCCAAGATGTGTAACGTATTAGTTTTTGTGGGGTTTTTTTCTGTTCTATTCTCAACGTAGGAGTTGGAGCAGCTGCTATCTCAGCAGATATCTAACCTCAATAACTATTCTTAACACAGAGAGAGATCTATGGAAACCTTCTCTTACCAAATGCATGCATCTTAATGTTTCCTCTCAGGTCTCAAAATGTGAATCTCTGGGATCAGCTGGATCAGCAACACCTAGGAACGTTAAAAATGCACATTTCAGGCCCCCGTCCCAGACCTACTGAATCAGAAACTCCAGACTCAATAGTCTGTATTTTAACAAGCTCTTCAGATAGATTCTGATGTACCCAAAAGTTTGAGAACCACAGTCTCAGATTACTTGTATCTGATTTTTACTGGGAAAAAAAAAATTTTCAAAGCTACCTTTTTAGCATACTCCAAGTATAGTGTTGCCTGATTTAACAAATGCAAATACAAGAGGACACCCAGTTAAATTTGAATATCAAATAAACAACACAAGTTTTCAGTGTAGTTACGTCGCATGCATCTATATCCCACATAAGCATGGAATATTAGTATCCCAAGCATTTTCAGACTGAAAAATTACTGGTTGCTTACCTAATATTCAAATTTAACTTTGCATTCTGTGTTCCAGTTTCATCCAGCAACCCTACCCAAGGGTGCGCAAATCTGGCCAGCATGTAGCATACTTCACAGGGCCACATCATCCAATTCAGTTTTAGAAGTTATCATCCATTCTGGGGTAGAGGGTGGTACTCTCTGGGTGAGCTTCCCTTCACTTGTCAAATGTAGGCATTTATTGGTGCTCCCTTAAAAAGGTCAAAGAGGCAGAGAGTCACCTCTCTTTCCAAACTTTGTGGCCAATCGATAGGTGGAAAACTGAGTGTCAGCAAAACATCAAAACTAAAGAAATGTGTACCAAACTTCATCTACCTAACTTTAATTTATGAAACATGACTTTTTTTCCCCTCTGTTAAAAGAACTTCGTTTCATGCAAAGTTCCGGATTTCTAATAAGAAATAACTGGGGAGCAGATATGGCTCAAGTGGTTGAGCGCCTGCTTCCCACATGGGAGGTCCTGGGTTCAGTCCCTGGTCCCGGTATCACACACACACACAAAAAATTAACTTTGACTAGGGAAAGTCCTTTCATATAACTGTCCATATTTAAGTCAGAAAATTAAAACCAAACAATACTGAGATCAAAATCTTTGCTGAGGGAAGTGGACTTGGCCCAGTGGTTAGGACATCCATCTACCACATGTGAGGTCCGCGGTTCAAACCCCGGGCCTCCTTGACTTGTGTGGAGCTGGCCCATGCGCAGTGCTGATGTGCGCAAGGAGTGCCCTGCCACGCAGGGGTGTCCCTGCATAGGGGAGCCCCATGCACAAGGAGTGCACCCCATAAGGAGAGCCGCCCAGCCTGCCTAAAAATGGCGCCACACACACGGAAAGCTGACACAACAAGATGATGCAACAAAAAGAAACACAGATTCCCATGCCGCTGACAACAACAGAAGCGGACAAAGAAGAGCACGCAGCAAAATAGACAGAGAACAGACAACCGGGGCTGGGGGAGGATGGGGAGAGAAATAAATAAATCTTTGCTGAGTTTTGGTTTTGTGTTTTGTTTCATTTTGTTTTGTTTTTTGCTATTTTTATATAGTCATTTCTCTGTGATTTTTGAGCCCTCAGTTGTCCTTTTTAGTTTTTAAAATTTATATAAAAATGGAAGCAGACTTGGCCCAGTGGTGAGGGCATCTGTCTACCACATGAGCGGTCCGTGGTTCAAAGCCTGGGTCGCCTTGACCTGTGTGGAGCTGGCCCATGCGCAGTGCTGATGCGCGCAAGGAGTGCCGCGCAATGCAGGGGTGTCCCCACATAGGGAAACCCCATGCGCAAGGAGTGCGCCCCGTAAGGAGAGCCACCCAGCGTGAAAGAAAGTTCAGCCTGCCCAGGAATGGTGCCACCCACACAGAGAGCTGACACAACAAGATGACGCAATAAAAAAGAAACACAGATTCCCGTGCCACTGACAACAACAGAAGCGGACAAAGAAAAAGATGCAGCAAATAGACACAGAGAACAGACAACCAGGGTGGGGGGGTAAGGGGAGAGAAATAAATAAATAAATCTAAAAAAAATTTTATATAAAATTAAACCCATAGATTCTAAGTGTACAGTTAAAGGAGTTTTGACAAACATAAACACCCACTCCTCTTTAAAAGTTCCTTATGCCCCCAGTCAATCCACCCCTCCCTCCGCAGTCAGAGGCAACCACTGATTTGATGAGTATTGTTTGTTCTAGAATTTCATGTAAAAGGAATTGCTTTCATTTTTACATCTTCAAAACTACCTCTTTTGCAGGAAAAGCAAACTGTATTTTTTATTATTTTCCTCTGAAATTACCTGTAAGACCCTAATAATAGTACCCCGCCCCACCCTCAAGGAGAGGAGGGCCCTTCCGGAGATGACCTTCTGGTCTGAGGGGGAGGCTTCGGAACCTGGGGAAGTGGCAGGAAGAGGAGACTTGAGATCAGAGATTCTGAGATGGGTCCCCAAGTCAGGAAGCACTTGGGCAGGGACCAGGGAAGGACGTTTGCGCGGTGCGCACAGCAGCACCTCGGAGCTGGGCGGCGGCGAACAGCCCCAGCGCGTCCGCGTGCTCCGGGGAGTAGCTGGCCCTTTGCTTCCACGCAGTCTCTAGGCCAGCATTCGTCTAGGGACTGGAATTGCACAATCCCCCCACCTGGGGCCATCTAGGTATCCGTGATGAGACAGATCTTAGGATTCCCAGATCCCATACGGCAGGCAGGAGCTCCTGTATCTGTATTTTGGGGGCAGACTGGACCAGAAAGGTACACCCTAAAATAAGAACAAGGGTGTAGATTCCCCTGTACCAGCTAAGGTAAGTTAAAAATTCATCACATTATTTAATATCGGAATGCTTTTCAAAGCACCCACTGGGATAGCATCTAATTATTTTAAAGTCTACTATCTAAACAGAACATAAAATTTTAAATGCCAACAATATGCAATAGAATATTATCTTCAATATTTAAAAAAATATTTCTATGATGTTCCCTTTTGCTCACTTTCCTGATGGATCCCAGGGACTAAAGAACATACAAATTCAAACAGATATATTACTAGTATGGTTAATTTATATAGGCAAATACAAACGCTGCCATCTGGGACAAATTAAGAAAAATATATATGAAGAATAAAATGTATTTTTTAGGAGATAATAAGACCTGGTACATGGGAAGCAGGTGCTCAACCACTGAGTTACACCCACTCCCTAAAATGTATTTTAAATGCACCCCCATATGTTCCTGCTCATCACCAATCCTCATTCCCCTGAGTTTTCCTCTGACTTCCAGAATCGCTCAAAGGCTAACTTACCCATAGATCCTTCGATGAAGATTCCCAAGTCGCTTTAGCTCACGGTGCATCCATATCGGGGCACAAGTTCCATCTTGTTTTAGGGATTATTTCCTGGAAGCATTAACACATGTGATACACAGCCTTTCCGTTTCACTGCTGCTTTAAGTTGGGCTCTCTGGAAGCAGATACTGGGAGAGTTTGGGGAATGAAATGCTTATTAGTGATCAATAACCGTGCAGGGAAAGGGGAAAATCAGCACTGGACTAAGGAAGCACTATCAGGGAAATGGACGAAGTGGCTCAACTGATAGAGCATCCGCCTACCATATGGAGGGTCCAGGGTTCAGTCCCCGGGGCCTCCTGACCCACTTGGTAAGCTGGCCCACGCGCTGTGCTGCCGCGCACAAGGAGTGCCGTGCCCCATGTGCAAGGAGAGCCACCCCGAGTGAAAAAAGTGTAACTGAAGTGGCACCACACACACACAGAGGTGATGCAGCAAGATGATGCAACAAAGAGATGCAGTTTCCTGGTGCCACCAGATGATCCAAGCGGACACAGAGCAGACAACAGGGGGAAGGGGAGAGAAATAAATTAGAAATAAATCTTAAAAAAAAAAAAAAAAGGTGCAATCCCACTGCAGTGCTCTCAGAAAAGTGTCAGCCAAGCCAGCCAGGAGCTCAGGACCAGTACTGCCCATCAGAATGACCCCCCCAAGAAGCCAAAATGACTGGGTCTCTGTACCCCTCACCTGTTCAGTCGGCAGATGCAGGCTCCTCTAGGAAGGGCAAGGTGTTCTCTGCAGCAGAGGCACACCACACCTGAAGGACTTTCAGCTGTAGGCTGTCTGCCTACCAAATGCTCCACAGCTGGTCACCAAGTACCTCCTTTTGTGCAGGGAGATTCCAGTGTTTTCCACCTCCACCTGTTTCTGTGAGAGCTGCATAAGGCTTTCTTGTCATCCTCCAAAGCAATGTGCTTCTCTCCGAAGTCAGTCCATGTACCTAGAACATTTTCCCCAACCCTCTTCATTTGGCAAACTCCTTCCAATTCTTCAGGTGTCATCCTTGGGAAGCCCTTCCCTAACCCACTCCTCGTCTCGTTTGTCATTTGCTTACTGAGTTTATCCCCCACTTAAGCAAGCACCTCTGTGAGGGCAGGGGCAATGTGTGACTTGTTAGTGCTGTTACCTCAGCGTTCAGCGAAGTGTGAAGCACAGAGTAACCATTAAGCGTATATGCAGTACGTGAATCAATTAACTTGATAGATTCAACGTCTTATTTTGGGCTCCCCTAGAAGCAGACCCTAAAGTGAGAATTCGAGTGCAGCAGCTTGTGTGAGAGCTGATCCCATGGAACAGTGGTTGGAAAGTGGAGGTGAAGCAGGAAAGGAAGGGCAGTCAAATTACATCACCCATGACCACGGTGGGTAACTGGAGGGGAATCCTGCTGGGGAACTCTGAGAACCAGCGTAGGACGTGTGCCTTGAAGTTATTCATCCAAGAAATGAGAGACCAGAGATTGTGTGATTCTATTTATATATGTCCAGAAAAGGCCAATTCATAGAGACAGAACATAAATCCATGCTGGTCAGAGGGCGGGAGGAGGGGGGAATTAGGAGAGAGTGCTAACAGGTACGGGGCCCCTTTGGGGGAGGACTGAAATGTTCTGGAATTAGATAGTAGTGATGGTTGCACAATATTGTGAATATACTAAGAACCACTGAATTGCGCACTTTAAAATGATGATTCTTATGTTAGGTGAACTATATCCTTTTTTTTACTTGAAAAAAATATCCCCATAAATGAGGGGGCTGGGATATATTTATACACTAACTGCACCCATTCATTAGGGCTAGCAAGAGGATGAGGGTGTTCATTTCCCCCAGCATTTCCATTCTTTCCTGAACACAGGCAGAGCAGACTCCAGAAACCAGAGACTCTTTGCCAGCAAACGTCCAGGCAAAGAGATGCAGACACCAGCAGCTGGAAGTCTGAAGGCAGGATGCACTGAAACGGAAAAGGGGAGGATGAGGGGCTGGGGAAAGGGCACAGACAGGGTCTGCTGTACTTGATGAGGGAGGGATGGAGAGAGAGAACCACCTGGCTGATTCCAAGATGAGCCATTTTGTGGGGAAGGAGGATTCCCTCGGAAGAGTGATGCCTCCGGCTCCAAGAACTTATTCTTCTTATTAAGATTTTTTTGTGTGTGAAGCTACCCGAGATTGAACCCAGGACCTCGGATGTGCAAAGCAAGGGCTCAACCACTGAGCTATACCTACTCAGAATGTATTAGTCTAAACTTATTCTAAAACAGACCAATACGTGGGTGACATGTCTAGGAAGCCCAGTTTGCCTCAGCTGTAACCCAAAAGGAAGTATGGATGTGAAGGAGAAAATCACGGCACTTTGATTGGAATGTGAGATCGCGATAGGCTGAATAATGGTCCCTCCAATCTGTCCATGTGCTAATCTGTCCAGAACCTGTGCATGTGACCTTAGCTAGCAAAAGGGGTTTTGGAGATGGGATGAAGTCAAGGATCTTGAGAAGTGTTGTTTATCTTGGATTATCAGTATGGGTCCTGATGTAACCATGGCATTCCTTATAAGGAGGACAAAGGAGGAATCCGAGCTGGAAGAGAAGGTGATGTGATATGGCAGCAGAGGTTGGAGGGATGCGCTTTGAAGACGTGGGAAGGGGCCACAAGCCAAGGGTTACAGATGGCCATTAAGAAGCTGAAAAAGGCAAGGACACAGATTCTTCCCTCAGAGCCTCCAGAAGGAAATGGCCTGCCAGTGCTTTGGCTTCAACAGAATGAAACTGATTTTGGACTTCTGGCCTCCAGAACTGTAAAACGATCAAAAGTGAATTGTTTTAATCCACTAAATTTATGGTAATTTGTTACAGCAGCCATACGAAACTAATACAGGGACTGAGAGTACTTTTCCAGAATGTGGCTTAAAAGTAATCATCATTTCTGCCCTCAGAATACATTGCAAAATCTAGAAGGATTTTAAAATCACTTACAAAGAAAACAAAGCACTTTGCATCTCAGCTTTTGAGGTTCAATATTGTTCATTTCTATTTTTTTAATCTCTTAAAAATATGCTTATCATATTTATCTCTGTATGGTTCCTTTTTAGAATAATTAATATCCTTTGACATAGAGAGTATTTGTGTGTGTGTCCCTTCATTTCAAGAAATTGCATGTTATAATTTACCTTTTAGATTTTGGATTTAAAAAATTATATCATGCCAAGTAAACGTTCTTATTAGAATAATGGCATATTTTTAAAAGTGGATAGATTCCAGGAAAATAATGTGTTTACAAATCTAAAAGTACTGAGAAATCCAATATATTCCTACTGCATTTCAGCAAATATTGTAGCATATTTGATATGCATTGAAGAGAGAAGGTTGCCAGTCATGGAGGTGAGTATGTAAGGTTCCCTAAAGGTGAGAAAGGGACAGAAAGTAGAATAAAGTAGTGAGGTCTTCGTGTGGAGCTGGCCATGTGCAGCGCTGATGCGCGCAAGGAGTGCCGCACCACGCAAGGGTGTCCCCCACATGGGGCTCCCCCACGCGCAAGGAGTGCGCCCGTGAGGAAAGCCGCCCAGTGTGAAAAGAAAGAGCAGCCTGCCCAGGAATGGCGCCGCCCACACTTCCCGCGCCGCTGACGACAACAGAAGCGGACAAAGAAACAAGATGCAGCAAATAGACACCAAGAACAGACAACCAGGGGAGGGGGGGAAATAAATAAATAAATCTTAAAAAAAAAAAAAAAAGTAGTGAGGTCTTAAGAAATACATTTTTTGTTTTAATGTAGGGAGTTTAATTTAAAAGAGGCAAGGGGTTCCAGGTATGTCTGGCAAAAGAACACACTAGCTTATGATTCCAGTCTATTTTCCATGTTATCACCAGATAATACAAAATAAAATTTGATCATGTCCTTCCACTGCTTAAAATGTTCTGAAAATTTTAGGTTAAAATAAAACAAAAACCACACTCTAGTCTGAATGTCATGCAAAGCCATTGTTAATTGGGTGCCAGGCTATTTGATTAGACTTGTCAATGCCATTGTGTGATGCCAGACTCTCCACTGTTCCTGAGACATCTCAGGGCTCTCTCATGCCCCAGCGCCTTTGCAAATGCTATTCCCTTTGGCTGGAAGGAGTCCTTCTTGCCCTTATCTAGTCATCCCAGCCTAAAGATCTTCTCAGTGAAGTTTTTGCAGAGAGAGGCAATCCATCAAGGGCCCTGAGCATCTGTGCACATTCTCACCAGAAATGACAAGGCAGAAAGGTCTGACTGTTCTTCTGCCTAAGCATTTCTCAGTGTTGTGCTCTCAGGGAGCAATCTGGAGGGCTTAAGTCAAATCTTGGTTGCTACTCGTTGAAGTGTGATTAATTCCCCAAACTCAGTGTTTCTCCCCTGTAATACCACACTTGGCATGTGCAGGCACTCCTCTAGGCCCACCTGTGTGCCCCATGAGACTTGGGGGACATGGGGACCCGTGCCAGCATCATGTCCATGCTGCTTTCTGTGCTGTGAGTAATGATATCTTCCATCTCTGACCCAGGAATTTCATGTCTTCTGTCAGACTCCATTAAAAAGGCTGGGCTAGCTGGCCAGCTGGCAAGTAGGATAAAATCCAGATTCTTCATAGACCTTGATGGTTGCTCATCTCCCCATACAGGGTTTGTGGCCTCTGTGATCCCACAATTTGTTCAAATAAAAGAAATTCTATTATTACAATATGTCATGGGTTATGGTTCATAGGTATTCAGAAAAATGTTTGTCAAATAAATAAAAGAAAATATTTCCAGTACGGTTAAGGTCTCTGCTCTAATAGCTACTTCATTTTCCCCTAAATAAAGCTGGGCTCATTTAAATAAAACAGACAAAATGAGACTATCCTTTCATTGCCAGAGGAAACTCTTCCTGAAGACCCTGGAGAATCTAAGAGTGACAGTATTAAGCTCTTTCAAACTTTCCTCATGTCAATTAACTTTGACCATTCTGACCCTGTTAGCAATTCCTAGATGTAAAAGAATTCCATTTTTAAAGAAGTCTTTGTCTAGTCCAGAGAAGTGTACATTTCCTGGCTTTAAAGGTAAAAGGTTAAGACTACTTTTTGAGATCTTTGAATAAGAATTTTTTTTTTAATGTTGTAAGCTGTGGGGGGGGGGGAATCTCATTAATTATTGAATTCTTTTTCCACTGATTTTTATCTTATTTGCAGCCAGGAGGCATGGCAGTACATTAATAAGCTGAAAAAATAAATGAATAAATAGAATCTCACTTGGTTATAAGATTGTGAAAAGAAATTGAGAAAATGCAAAGTAGCAAACAGAAGCAGCTGTTAGAAAGCCCCAGAAGTGAGGTATTAAAAAATAAGACATCTCTCTAGCCAAAGGCAAAAGGTTGGCTTTGCAAGATGGAAGCTAGAGTTACCCCACTAATGAGCTACAAAAGAAACACGTATTTCCTCCTGCCCACATGGTAAGGAAAGGAGGATTAATTTATTTCAAAGCTAGCCAAACATTTTTATTTAAATTAAGAACTGAACTCCAAGACTCTACTATTTGACATCAGATTTATACTGATGAAATGTGCATCTTATTTTTTGAGACATCTTGTGGGCAAGGCTTACTTCCTGCTGGAAGCAGAACTTCGTTCAACAAGGAGGCAGACCTAGCCTCTGTCCCTGCAGGCCAGGTGCCCTGTGAAGTCACACCAACGTTATGGCAATGCAGGCTTATACTCCAAGCAGAGACCCTGTGTGGAAAGCTGAAAAACCAGCCCGATATTTTGCCAACACATTCCAATATTTGGAATGGTTTGAGGGAACTTTGCACTTTTCATTCCATCTTAATCTGCTTTCCTTAGTTTTATTCTACACTGAAAATGGGAAATTAGCCCTGTGGAAATGCCACTAATCAAAGCACCGGGGAAGAGGAGCTATGAGTCTCCTTCTAACCTTTGGGTTCTGGGAGGAGGGTAAATACTCCCTGTAAGCATTTCCTTGTATTTCAGGCTGCTTCACACAGAAGAGTGAGAAATGCAGAAAGCGAACCAGCCTCTCTTCTTAATTTGGTCATTGCAAATGGCACATCGATGGCGCCTGTCTGCCTTTTTTTTTTTTAAGATTTATTTTTTATTTATTTCTCTCCCCTTGTCCCCCCTCCTCAGTTGTCTGCTCTCTGTGTCCATTAGCTGTGTGTTCTTCTGTGACCATTTCTATCCTTATCAGCGGCACCAGCAATCAGTGTTTTTTTTTGTTGTTGTGTCATCTTGTTGTGTCAGCTCTCCATGTGTAAGTCACTATTCCTGGGCAGGCTGCTCTTTCTTTCACGCTGGGCGGCTCTCCTTCCGGGGCACACTCCTTGCGCGTGGGGCTCCCCTACGTGGGGGACACCCCTGCATGGCAGGGCACTCCTTGTGCACATCAGCACTGCGCATGGGCCAGCTCCATATGGGTCAAGGAGGCCTGGGGTTTGAACTGCGGACCTCCTATGTGGTAGGTGGACGCCCTATCCATTGGGCCAATTCCGCTTCCCTGTCTGCCTTTTTCATTGCCAAGCTAGAACAACATAGTGACTTCTATTTTAAAGTTTCTGATCCCAACTATACCTGTCTCCACCAAAACCTTCATGGTAGCTCAGGGTCCAAGAACAGTGAAATTGTGTCAAGCCATTAGCCCTTGAGACTTACTTCATTTCAAGAACACTGGGTTCAGAAGTGTTTTGTGTGATCTATGTATCTTTTAAAAGTAAATAAAAAATATTTTTTTTAAAAATGCAATGGAAAGCAGAAACACCTAAAGGGACTTAGACCAGAGGGAAACTCTCCAGCCTCAGCACCTCCTCTTCCCCCACCTACCTTCCCCTCCAGCAAGGTAGGATCCTTGGCCTCAGAGTCCAAACTCCTCACACCTTGCAGGTTCCCAGTGACAGCTGCTGCAGGGACTGGTTCCAGATGGTCCGAGGATATGTGTTTTGTGCTGTAAAATGGACTAGTGGTATGAATACCAATTAATTTCCTGCACCTTACCACACTTATGAAAGAAGTCATTGACGTGGGAAGAGTGGGGGGTGTGGGGAATGGGGTATTATGGGAACCTCTTATATTTTTTAATGTAACATTTTGTGTGATCTATGTATCTTTTTTTTTAAAAGAAATATTTTCAGTAAGAAAATACAAAATAAAAAATACTCCTGAGAGAGAAAAAAAATTTTCCTGTGCCATTTGGATACCTGTGTCATAAGATGAAGACCCTGGACAAAGAAAAAGTTTTTTAAAAAATCAGAGGCACCCCAGAGTCACCCCCAAGATAATTTTGAGCTCCTGGCCCTGGTATAGACATCATAAGAAAAGAAAGGCATTTATTTATCCCATCACTCAGGTTTGAGGTTGGGTCCCCTAAACTATGACTTTGCGTTATTGGGGGGTGGGGGGTTCCTGGTTCCTGTCTGTTCAAATTGGGGAAGTCACTAACAAGTGAAAGTTGTTTTTTACTTCCTCATTTGTAGGAAGAGAAATAATAGGGCTCAAAGGTTAGACTACTGCTTACCCCTCCTTCTACTTAATGATTGCCTGCTGTGTTCTGCTGCTGGCGAGTAGCTTCATACACCCCACCCCAGGGTGAAGAGGTGGGGATCAAAGAAAGAGGCTTACCGGGGTGTTTCTCAGGAGAAGTAGGCTCACCAGAATTCCTGAACAAGCAAGTACTTCAGAACCACTAGCCTGTCTCACAGCATCCCAGAAGAGACCCAAGAATAACCCTGCTTAGGGCTTAGAAATGTTGGTAACTTTTTTTGTATTATTAATGCATTCCATGAAAATTGTAAGTAAATCCGTTTTTTTTTTTTGAAGTCAAAATTGCATTTTAGGGGAATTAGAGAGGAAATACTGAGAGTAAATAACCAAAACACGCTGAAGTGCTACCTGAGGTTATTTTCACTTTCCCTGAGTTTTTTTTTTTTTTGAACTATAAAATATTCTAAAAGACATCACTAACTTTGGCAAATTTATAACTATAATTTAAAACCCAATTACCTTTGAGCCACACTTCTGACATAATCCCAAAGAGCTGTTATTCCTGACTATTCTGCTTCTGTTAATAGCACCAACATTCTTCTGTTCACCCAGGCCTAAAATGTCCGATCCATTTTTTACTCCATTTCATGACACACATTCCCCATCTACTCAATTTCCAAGATACCATACTTTCTTAACAAAGTGACCTTTAATCTCCATTTTCTACGGAAATCCGAGTTCTCTTCCTAATTCTGTCCTTAAGTGGTCTCCTGGCTATCAGCCTCCCTTCTTCCAACCTGTTTGACACACTGTGGCTTGATTCATCTGCCCACATCACCCCTTACATCATAGGAACCACCTGCTTAAAAGTCTGTCTAGGGAAGTAGATGTGGCTCAAGCGCTTGGGCTCCCATCTCCCACATGGGAGGTCCAAAGTTCTATTTCTGGGGCCTCCTGGTGAGGGCAAGCTGGCCCATGCAGAGAGCTGGCCCCAGCAGAGTGCTGGCACAGCAAGATGGTTCAACAAAAAGAGACCCAGAGGAGAGACAATAAGAGGCACAGCACACCAGGGAGCTGAGGTGGCGCAAGAGATTGAGCACCTCTCTCCCACTGTGGAAGGTCCCAGGATTGATTTCTGGTGCTGCTTATAAAGAAGACAGGCAGACACAGAAATACGCACAGCAAATGGACACAGATAAATAAATCTTTTTTAAGAAGGGGGGAAAAAAGAGTCCCTCTAGACTTTCTATTGCCTACAGCAGTGGTTTTTGCCGGGTAAGAAACTACTTTTTACCTACACCTTCCATGCTTGGCAAACATACCTCCAGATTTTAGCCACATGTAAAACTCATTTTTGTCAGTGTTTAAAACTTTAAAGAGCAACTTCTATCAAACAGAATGCTGATCTGAACAACCTGTGGGGTGTTAAATAGAGTACAACTTGCTACAAGTAAGAGGTGAGAAAGAGGCTGAGAGTGACCACAAGTCTATGGCGAGGGAGCTATCTGAGACTTAATGGAACGTGTGAGAACATTCCTCTGGCCCAGAGAAAATGGTTCTGCTCCAACAGAAACATGGTGCTGAAGGTCAACCAAGTGAATAGTGCTTTTAAGTAAGAGTGCTTTTATAGACACTGTGAGACCAAGACAACACTGCACTATGGATCGTGCTGTAATTGCTGCTGGTTTGTTTGGTGTTTCCAGACCTTTAATCCTTTCAATTGTCCTGCTGAAATTTCAACCCCAAGAGATTGAAAACCACTGGCCAAAATGACTTAAGCCCAAACACCTTCATACAACCCAGGAGGCCTATTTCATTTTGACCCCACACTTCCTTTCCAGCCTCAACTTCCAATACTTCCCCCATGAGTGACATGGGACAGCTCTTTGCTCTTTGATTAGGCCAGCTCTTTCATGTCTCTGGGACTTTGGAAGTAAAGTTTGCAGAAATGTTTTCTTATTTTATCTGTGTTCATTATTCAAGACCCAATCAAATTCTATCTCCTCTCTGGTCTTTTCCCTGACCCACCTCCTCACCCACCACCCCCCACCCCACCAAGTAGAGGTAACTGTTCTCATAGCCCTTTTTGGATGTACACCTATCAGGATTAATCACACAAACTGCTCTGGGTTATAGTCTTTGAGTATATTTATCTCCTGTACTAGGTTATAATCTCCTTGAGGCAGGAGTGATGCTTTATTAATCTTTGTTTACTTATTAGTGTCTAAACAGTACCTTGCATATGGTAGGTACGTAGTTTTCCAAATGCAATGTGGATGAAATGATGCATACATATAATGCCTCATACTATTTACTACATACTATTTACATGTGCTCTCATACAATGAAATTAAAGAATGCTTGTATAATGGGGTAGTTTCAATACTTGCTAAGTTCAGTATGCAATTGTTATTGTGTGTAGCATCTTGTATCATGCTCTTAACATTGTTGCAGGCCTGTTTGCTTAATGAGCTAAACATTAAAACCCTTACACAATGTTCTCCTCTTACTCTGGAATGTGAAAACTCTAATTTATTAAACAGAGTAATGATAAGTTGTAATACAAGAGAATTTCTTTTTGTCCTCCTCCAGGCAAAGTTAGTTTCTCTCTCTTCCTTGCCACAGTTCATGAATCTATTATAGCAATTATTACCATTGCTCTGTAGCTATGTTTTCACATTTATTTCCTCTGTTAGATTTTGAGCTTCTCAAGGCTAAGAACCATGTCTTACATATCTGTATATCTATATCTATGGATCATCTATCTATCTATCTATCTATCTATCTATCTATCTATCTATTGTAATATACGCTATATATATATATATAATTTTCTCCTGGTAATAATACCCATTCAATAAATATTTATTGAAAGAATGATTGGACAATAGGACAGTACAACACAAAGAGTAAACCCTATTGTAAATAATGGACTGAAGTTAATATGCAATTATAAATGTCTTTCATGAATTGTAATAAATGTACCATACTAAAGCAAGGTGTTAATTATAAGGTAGTATATGAGAACTCCATACTTTATGCATGAGTTTTCTCTAAGCCTACAACTTCTCTAATAAAAAATAAACTTTCAGCGAATCTGTTCAGTGCAGACTGGTGAAAGGAATCCTTAAACCAGAAGCAGCGATACTTAATCAAAGTTGGCCTGAAAGAACAATGGATTTCATTAAATTCATATTGCTATACCTGTTGATATAAAGTACACATCAAGTGTACACATGTACAAAACTATGTAGTTATAAAGTCTTTCACCCAATTAAAAAGCAAAAGCTAAAAAGAAAAAAAAAAGAATGAATGGACATTTTAAATGGTTAATACTTTTTATTACTAACAATTTGTTTTCAGAACCAGTGGAAGATAGAAAAAAGTTAAAGCAAAGATATTAAAATCCATTGTCCTCAGAAAGAGTGATTGGGGATGAATACAAAACATCTATGAAGTAGTAATAAGACTCAATAGAAAAACATGATTCGATTTTCACAGAACTTTCTAGTTTGATATTATTGGTCTATAGTTTGATATTATTTAGCCACTCAGGTAGTATTGATCATCCACTGCAACTTAGAGCAGTGTTTGTCAAATTCAAGTAATGAACACACTCCTTTTAAAATATAAAAATCCTCCTAGACTTGCCCTCATTTGTGGTTATTATATTATTACTTAAATATTTACAAACTTAAAAAGTTACAAACTTCCTATGCTTATAGCTCTAATACAATTATAAATTCAAAATAAAATTACAAAATGAATGAAATTTAAGTGCACAACATTAAGGTGACAGAATATGTTCTTTTGCTGAAACTAAATTGCCACCTGCTATGAGCCTCTGGTACCCATGTCTATGGCACAGGTGGTGTTGGGTTCCTCGTACCCCTACTTTCTAAGTGGGTCTTGTCCCTAGGATGGCCACATTCACCCACAACTTTTCTCTATTCAAGTATCAAAACCTTCCTTCTTACAACCACACAGTGGAATCATTTGGACTTTATTTGGCACAAATGCATCATGTAGGGAAGCAAATTTGGCTCAATGGATAGAGCGTCTGCCTAGCACATGGGAGGTCCAGGGCTCAAACCCAGGGCCTCCTGACCCATGTGGTGAGCTGGCCCACATGCAGTGCTGTTGCGCGCAAGGAATGCCCTGCCACGCAGGGGTGTCCCCCATGTAGGGGAGCCCCATGCACAAGGAATGCACCCTGTAAAGAGAGCCACCCAATGTGAAAGAAAGTGCAGGCAGCCCAGGAGTTGGCGCCGCACACACGGAGAGCTGATGCAGCAAGATGACGCAACAAAAAGAAACACAGATCCCTGGCGCCGCTGAGAAGAATACAAGTGGACACAAAAGAACACACAGCAAGTGGACACAGAAAGCAGACAATTGGGGAGGGGGGGAAGGGGAGAGAAATAAATAAATGTTTTTAAAAAAACAAATAAATAAATGCATCATGTAAGTTAATGACTACTTTTTTATCACGCGTGCATGAGAATTAACAGCAACCCAGTGCTATTTTAGGTCTACCCAATAGTGAATACAGAAGCAGACACTGACACTGAAATTACTTGGTAGTATCCTGGTGGTTTAGCATATGCTTATATTAAAATTTTAGAAGATTATCATCATATAGAAACCATTACATCTGATCCAAGGATACAGTTTCCCTGAGAATATGCAGTTCAAAAACTCAGTTTGATAAATACTGTTCCAGGGAATAAATTTTCCCTACTGTGGGTTTCTGTTGGAATCCTATTCAAAGTGGTATAAGAAACCTCAAAGGTCTTCAGTTAGCACTTTCAAAAGTAGTGATAAGAATGTAGCATCCTACATGCAGAGGCCTGTGCTTCTCCCATTTCTATGGTTTCTCTCTCCTCTCTTCCTCCACTGCCTAACTTTCCCGTCCCACTTCTTTATTTACCCATTTGCCATTTCTTCTCTTGTCTATCTTTCCCTTTTCTTTTTTTTAACTGTCCCCCCTTTGTCCCTACTCCTTTGACATTACATGAAATTAAAGTACCCTTCTGAATTATTTTAGACTTTGATTGATTTTGTATGGATTAGTAGCCACAAATGGAAAAAAAAAGAAAAGAAATGCTTTCCCGTCCCTGATGGCATGGTGAGTTACACTGCATCTGTCATCCGGGTTGAGTAGTTTATGTTCTGTCCCCAGCTTCCCAGTGCTTCTCTGTGACTATTGCTTGTTTTAATTGTATGGAATATAAAAATCTTTGGAAAGATTTTATCCATGTGTGTGAAAGCACTTAATAACCCCTAAAAACATTAAACAAATGTCAGTGATTACTGTAAAGTTCTGAGATGAACAAAGGTTATGGTATTTCTGTGGCTAGGTATTTTTTTTCCCATAAATGTGATTGCTTAAAGTAAACTATAGTATAATAGAACTTCATTGCTATGAGTAATTCATACTCCACTAAAATCAGAATTCATCATTAGAATTATATGAGCTAAAGCATATGTCTGCTCTATTAGTGGCCAGTGGTTTTGCTTTTTTAAAAAAGCAAAAATACCAAGAAAGCAAGGTGTCCTTGAAAATGTTGATAACATCGCAATACCTGTGTTGTACAAAACTGTTCTTTCCTGAAGGCAGGTACCAAGGACATATAATTGCCAACACCTTGGCCTAATGAAGGAAGTCTCTATGGCTACTGTATCCAAAAGTGTTAAAACTGCCTAGCTTTAAAAATAGCTTTTTAGTCACATTTTTCCTTTAATATAATTAGTTTAGTACCTATCTTCTACATAGTTTAAAATTGTTATGGATGCGGGTCGTAGGCAAATCTAGGACATCCGCGCTATTTTGTACAATAGTGACAAAACCATTCCACAAAGAAATAATGACAACTGGAAAGAAAAAAACATTAAGTGTTTGCAAGCATACAAAGCAGCAATCTACTGTTGTAAAGCAAGACATGACATTTAAAAGTCAGAGGAATCCACTGAAGTTAACAAGGGAATTCAGAAAGATCAAGATGACAAAGAATTTAAATCTACTGCTATAGTCCCCAAATCAAAAATACTGGTCTAATGATATTTGGTCAGATGTGCTACATTATTGAAGAGCTAATATTTGAGGGACTTAAAACTTCACCCACAGTGCTGGGCACCCAGAAGTTCAACAAATGTTTGTTGGATTAATTAATTAGTTCAGGGCAGAAACTCAACAAATGTTGTCCTTCCTAATCTAGTTGTCTCTTGAGAGGCAGCCTTTACAGAGTGAAGAACATTGGCCTAGAAGTAAATCAGACTTTATAGTCCTGGGAAATGAAATGTCATCAAGGTAGCATCTCCTTACCCCTCTCCTCTTCCCACTACTGATATGCCCTTCCAGTTAGTAGTCATAAAATCTTGAAATTTTCCTTTGGGGCATTTACCACCGTTGTAATAAATTATTCGCATTGTTATTTGTTTAAAATATGTCTCTTCCACGAGGCTGAGAGCTCCAGGAGGGGCCAAGATCTTGTCTGATTCCCTACCATGCTCCCAGCTCTGGCGATTATGCCTCATACAAAAAAAAACAAAAAACAAAAAACCACACAATAAATATTTGTTGAAGAAAATAAAATGCTTATCTTCTTATGGCTGAAAACACTGAAGTTTCAAAATAAATTATATGGCGTTGAAATTTTTATTATCTGAACAGCTGGCACCAGAATTCTTCTCAGAAAGGAACTGTGTCTGGGGAAATGAAGCCATTTGGAGTAGGTGAGCACTTGAGGACGGTGGGAAGGGGCTGAGGCAAGGAAAGAAATGGCTGGCCAGGTCTGTGAGGCAGAAGGGGAGGAATTTGTTTTGCTCTGAAGAGGAAGAAGGGGTGAGGAGTGGAGGAGAGGACGTGAAACTGGGGTTCCAATGGAGGTAGAGCAGTGGGTGAAAATTCCTTTGGTGAAGTCGCCACTTTCATTTCCCTCCCAAACCTTCAGTAAAGTTCACTTGGCACGTAAACCACCTTCTAGGTGTGTGTGTAAACTGGAAAAGTGCCTAAATGTGACACCTGAGCCAATGCATTGTTGAAGAGAAGCAAAACATGTAAGACACTGAAATAATCCATAAACTGAGAAAGCAAACCTTTGGAGCCAGAGGTGACTTTGAGAATGTAAATTGCCTAGGGAATTTATAGAAATCAGTCTCAGGCCTTGGCATTAGGGAATTGATTTCCTTTTATCTAGATGTCAGGGAAAAGGGAGGCTCCCCCCCCCCCACTGCCCCAGATAACATGAATTAAAATTTCCACGAGGGAGCAGATGTGGCTCAAGCAGTTGAGCTCCTGCCTCCTGCATGGAAGGTCCAAGGTTCGGTTCCCATTACCTTCTGAAAAAAACAAACAAGCAAAACAAACGAAAAAACCAACTCAGGGAAGCAGATGTAGCTCAGTGGTTGAGTGCCGGCTTCCCACAGGGTTTAATTCCCGGCCCCTATACCTCAAAGAAAAAAAGGAAAAAAAAAAATCTCATGGGATTTTGCCTTTGAAAATAGACCTGCACTTGGGAGTGAGTGATTTCACTTATTCCTTGCCCTATCTTTGGCCTTATTTGCTGCTAATCCTTTCACAAGTTTAGAATTTTGAATCTAAAATGACAAGAAAAATGGGGAATGAAAGACAGGAAAAGTTGGGATGAAAGATCCTTTTCCCTTATCACCAAATAAGTTAAACTTACCAAAATGTCTCCTCCTACCTGTCTTTTAAGAGAGCACATAGTAATTTAGTGATTTAATGGAATGTAGTGATTTCTCTAAATTTAGTAATTTAGAGGAAAGGCACTCTATAAACAGCATAGCCTTTGCAGTTATAATCAACCTTACCCAAAGTAAACTCCAAATGGTTTTCTTGATTTTACTTGATTCCTTAAACAGATATTCCATTTTGAAATTTCTTCCAAGCATGAATTGCTATACTGCTTTCAATTCCCTATCTAGAGAATGATTTGTGAGGACAATCCTATAAAAATCTTTAATGATGACTCATGAGTGACCTGCCAGGAGAAAAAAATATCTGATGTTGAGTACGCTATTCTCCTAAATGTAATCTCAGAACACCATAGGAGGAAGGAAATATTGCCTGGTCACATACAAATTATTTGAATATATGTATAAACAGGTCCTCTTCTTTTTTACAGAACTCAGGGTACTGAAGCATAATCACCACGGAGTTGTTTTACCAGGGCTTCGCTACTGATTCTTCCTAGAAGGGAGGTTTTTTAACTTTCTTGCCAAATTTGGTCAACTCAGGAGCCAATAAACACTAATATATTCACACCAGTTCTTCAGGCTCTGAATGGAAAAAGGGAATGGGCAGGTGCATCTTTACTGATGATGCAGTCTTCACTTATGCACAGTAGTTTTGTGAATTATTAGCTGAGCTAAAAGTAAAGCACAACCCCCTGGTATACAGCTATTCAGAAAAATCCATTCCCCATGCGCACATTAGCACACATTATGTATATTACATATCTGCATATATGTGAACTTTAAAAAGATTAGAAAGTTATATCATGAAATGTTTACAGTGACTATTTCTGAGTACAAGGATTCTGACAGAATAAGGACAGAAGATGCCCACATCCTAATCCCCAGAACATGTGCATATGTTACAATACATTGCATGGCAAAGAGGAATTAAAGTTGCAGATGCTGGGAAGTGGACTTGGCCCAATGGATAGGGCGTCCACCTACCACATGGCAGGTCCATGGTTCAAACCCCAGGCCTCCTTGACCCGTGTGGAGCTGGCCCATGCACTGTGCTGATGCACGCAAGGAGTGCCCTGCCACACAGGGGTGTCCCCTGAGTAGGGGAGCCACACAAGTAAGGAGTAAGCCCCATAAGAAGAGCCACCCAGTGCGAAAGAAAAGTGCAGCCTGCCCGAGAATGGCGCCACACACACGGAGATCTGACACAACAAGATGACACAACAAAAAGAAACAGCAAATGGACACAGAGCAGACAACTGGGGGGGGAGGGGAGATAAATAAATAAATAAATAAATAAATAAATAAATAAGATATATATAAAGTTGCAGATGCTGGCTAGCAGATAGATTATCCTAGATTATGTGGGTAGGCCCACTCTAATCATTAAAAGTGGAAAAGGATGTTGCTCAAGCTGTTGGGCACCTGCCTACCACATGGGAGGTCCCAGGTTCAGTTCCCCATGCCGCCTAAAAAAGTAGAAGAAGAAGATGAGGAGACACAGAGGACACACAACAAATAGACCAGAGAATAATCAGCGAGCTAAAACAATGGGTGGGGGAATAAATAAATAAATCTTTTAAAAAATAAATAAAAGGCAATTGGCACCAAAAAAAAAAAAAAGGCAGAAGAAGAGAGTTAGGGTGAGCTAGGACTACAGAGGAATGAGCAGAGAGATGTGATATTGCTGGTTTTGAAGATGAAGAAAGAATCCACAACCCAAGGAAAGTAGGCAGCCACAGGAGGCTGGAAAAGGCAAGGAAACAGATTCTCCCTAGAGCATCCAGAAAGGACTGTAGCCCTGCTGGTACCTTCACATTAGCTCAGAGAGACTGGGGTCAGGCTTCTGACCTCCTGAACTGTAAGATACTATATCTGTGCTGTTTGAGCCGCTGAGATGGTTGTTATTTGTTACAGCAGCCATAGAAAATCAACACAATGGGTGATTTGGGCTACTGCTTCTCTGGGGATTTTGAATGGGAAGGAGTTTGGTATTTTACAAATTTTATTTTAATGTGTATGTATGACCTTTGTCATCAGGAAAATCACATATTGTTGAGGGTTGAATCGCGTCCCCCACAAAAAGGCACGTTCTGGTCCCAAACCCTGGTCCTGAGGGTGTGAACTCATTTGCAAATAGGACCTTAGTTTAGGTGTGTCCAAACTGAATGAGGGGTGGGCCTTGATCCAATAGGACTGATGTTTTACAGGCAAAGAAAATTGGGCATGGAGGAAAAGCCACCGGGAGCAGCCTGAAGCTGAAGTCAACAAACTGGAAGAGAAAGCAGACACTGCCGCATGCGTTGGTGTGTGGTGGGAAAGCCAAGGACCCAGGATCGCCCGCCGCCAGCCCCAGAACGCCACCGTCTTTGGGAGAAAAGCACTGCCTTGCTGATGCCTCAGTTTTGGACTTTTCCTAGCCTCAAAACTCTGAGATAAATTTCCTGTCAAGCCAATCCATTTTTTATGATTTGTTTCAGCAGCCAGGAAATTAAAACACATGTTATTATTTTTAAAATAATACTACACTTGTAGTGAGGGCCGTGGTAGAACGTTTTTAAACATTTAGACTTGTAACTGATGACACTCCAGTTGCTCCTGGAAGTTTTTAACCTTCTTTATAGAGAAATTTGATCTGTGAAGATTCATACAACAATCAGTGAAAGGGTATATTTTAATCAAGAGCTCTTAATTATAACTCAATTTAATCGCTATTTATCGATCGCCTGCGGTGTACCTACCAGGCACCCTTTGAAATTCCTCCAGCAGGACGGTATGCAGCCATGTTCCGGCCCATTTTCTTTGCACGCGCATACCCCACTGTCCTTGGCCGTGCCAGGGCTGTCGGCAGTGGGGATTGTGGTGCCGCTGCTGCTGGTGGACGTTTACATGGCACAGCCACAGGGGGCTGGGGGGATATAGGACACAGCGAGGTAACAGTGTTGGGGCTCCCTGGAAGAGGAGGTGGCGCTGGCAGGAGATGGGTCTGGGCGAGTCAAAGTGATGGACTGTCTCACAGTCAGTTAATTAGGACACTGGGCCACTGCAAAGACGTTCTTGTTTGTTGTAAGATGGAGTTTTCCTTACGCTCCTTTAGTAATTTTGGCCAGGTCTTGTGGACCAGAGAGAAGGTGGTGACGTGTCTGAGAGGGGAGGTAGAATAACCACCTTTTCTTCATTTCCTCCGGACTCCTCCGAATGTGATGAAAAGTGAGGGTACTTGGTCTCTAACTTAACTGTCAGTCTCCTGCTTTGTCTCTCCTGGCACGACTTGCCTGCTCTTCACTCCCCACCTCACTCCCAAACCTCAAACTGTCAAGTCTCTGTCTCCATGCTGTTCCCTCAGCCTGAAATACCCCTCTCCCTTTTTAAAAATTGTTTCATCCTTCAAAGCTCAACTCAAATGTCAGCTGTTCCTTTAAATAATAAGTGAAACCATGTGCCCGGAACTGGAATACATATTACATTGCTTAAGCCATACCATTTTGAGTCTTGCTTTTCCCATCTTCCTGTTGTACATGTTGGAGCCTGGAATCTACCCAATACTTGGTGCTGCTGCCTCAAACCTCCCCTCCGTTGGGACCCACCGGGCCTTGCTGTCCCTGTGCTCCCTTAGCTCCACGCATAAAGCTTTATTCTATCCCTTATTGCGTCCCGCTTTCATAATTAGTTACTGTTTTGCATTTGCACCCTCCCTCCTGACTCCACTGTCAGCTCTTTAGGAACTGGTACTTTGTCTTACTTTGCATAAAGGCATATCCACAGCACAGAACATGTAATGGTTTATAAAAGGCAGGCAGGCTGGCAGACAAGCAGGCCAATGCGAAAGGTAAAACACATCCACATATTTAGTGATCGATCAGGGATTTCTTCTCCAACTTCTTCCCCTATCCTTGGATTTTGAGAAGGTCACAAAATTTTAAAACAGACTCACCCTTCCCCTTGATGGCCACGTTTTAATATGGAAAGTTCACATGTATGCACAGACTGGAGTTAGGAAACGCAAGTAAAACTATTGCTTGCTGCTATTATTTTTTGATGCTTTTAGCTAGCAGGAACTGTTACTTAATGAAGTGGAGTAATGTACCTTGTAGAAATGGCTCTAGGATTTCAAGGTGGGGTAGGTGGAAAATACCACTGGAGAGGAAGTACTGGGAAATAATTAACTTCTTCAATAAAACTGCAGAAAACACCCTTGCCCCTCCCAATAGAACTCACTTTTGTCTTCTAAAGCATGCAGGTGAAGAGGCGGGCAGACTCTGGGTGACTGGTTTAGCCTGTTGGCTCCAATCCTCAGACTAATGAGGCAACGTTAGTTCAGGTCAGATTTGATACTCTTTGCTGGCAGTTATTGAAGAGTTTCAGAGCCAGTTAAAAGAAGCACTGAAAACTAGATTCATTTCACTGGAGCACTTTTGGTCACTTGAAGATCAAGCGGATATGGCTAATTCTTAGAGGAAACCAAGTGTTGAGGACCTTCAGGAATGACGGCTCCCCAAATTACATTGGAGATCTGACCCTAAGTGAGGCAAGACTCTAGAAAGTGAAATGTGTTTACAAAATAAAGTTTCTAATGTAAGAAACGCAAAGGGCCATCTGTTTTTGCCAAATCTACTTGTTTCCCATGTTCAGGATTATTTGCGATGCTTTGATGATTTGAAAGCATACAATGCGTGCATGTGTAAATATTTTTCACTTATTTTACCATAGCATGTATTTTGCAAAACTACATAAATATTTAACAAAGAAAAATAAGAGATTACATTTCCTCAAAATCAAGCCTCTTCACACTGATTTTTTTTTTTTTTTTTCCTGAAACAAGTATGTCCAAAAGCAGAGCCTTCTTTTTGTGGAATGTTTTTCCATTGCAAATGAAGTGAAGGGATAGATTTAAAAAGCCATAGCTGTTTGTCACTGGCTGGAAGAGAAAGTAGAAAACTACAGCCATTTTCCTCTACCTCTGTCTCAATGACCCTGTCTCTCCTCCATGCTGGGAGTGAAAGATTGTCAGCTTCCCCAGCCTTCCTCCTGCTCGTCCCTAGCAATGAGAAGAAAGAGGAAGGGGCCCACAGCTGCCTGGGCTGCTTGTTCTGGAACCAAACACACTGAGTTTCCCCTCTAAAAGTAGAAAGGAAAGGCAGTCATATATAAATGCCATGATTTCTCTTTCCCAGTCTTTCTGTCTGAAAGATATTATCCAGTGACAAAACTATTAGCCTAAGAATATATTTTAGGATACTTAGGATTTTTTTTTCTTTTACGGGGAGGGGACTGAGAATTCTATTATGAACTCTAAATGCTATTTCACCTTTTTAATGGTCAACTTTGTTGTTTAGCAATCGGGTTACAATTTCAAAGATAAATGAAGATTTTCGAGAGTGTTGGTGGACCAGGATACTTCTAGTTCTCACTTTGGAGAAAAAAAAATGTAGTGGAAAAAAAGCAGGGGGAGGAAGGGAGCGGGAGTAGAAAATTTTGCATACACACACTTTAGGTTAATGTTTGTTGACATATCGAGGCTCCAAGTCACAGTAAATTAACCAAGTCCTAATTATATTACACGGAGTAAATTTAACTCCCAACAGCAGGGGTTCTCAAACTTGAGTGCATCAGAATCACCTGGAAGATTTTTTCCCCACCCCCTGACCCCAGCATCTGAGACGCGGTAGGTCTGTGGTGGGCCCTGAGAACTAGGACTTCTAACAAATTTTCAGAAGATGCTGCTGCTCCTGGTCTAGGCACCCCACTTTGTGGACCACTTGTCCAATAGCAGTTATTCTCAATCCTGGCTCTGCACCAGAAGACTTATCTTTAGAGCTTTTTATAAAATTCTGATATCCAGGCACCCCCTCAGATCCACTGAAACAGAACCTCTGGTGTTGAAGCCTGGTCACCTGTACATTGAAACAGGGTCACGGATGATTCCAATGACCAGGGTGTAAAACCAAAGTCCTATGGTAAAGAGATTTGAAATACTAGAATAGAGGGAAAGTTTGCTTAAGTGTATTTCTTTTATAAATTGCTACTAATACTTACACAACTGCAAAAGCAATTGGCAAACAGGAAAGATTTCTGCAATACTGTATGGTTTGGACATGTAACATTTCAGAGTGGCTGCAGTTGCCTTATATTTTATAAAGTAACATTTCATTCACGTTACAAGTCAAGGAAGACCAGGTAACTGCAACACCCTGAATATTTTTTTTTCAAAATGAAAAAAAAAATTTATATTCAGGGACGTCTTTCTTTTGACTGCAAGAGACAGATGCAAGCTCCTCTTCTCCTTGTCCAAAGTCATTCCATACACACCCTGGGCAAATCATGCCAAGTAACCCATTTCTTTTTGGATAACAGAGAATTTCACTGACTCCAGGCTCCTAAATAACCTTTACATTCTTGGAATTTCCTGGGGTCAGATGATCTTTGTTGTTCAAGGTGGACTGCCCTCCAGATCACACCTGAAAGTTTATGCTAATGAGATGACTCAGGGAGAGCCAGTCACACCTGCAACCTTGAGGTTGGCGCTGTCCACACCAGAAAGACCAATGTGTGGTTAGGGGTTTGGAGCATTAAGGATCTTGTTACCAGCCCAAGGTCCTGGGAGAGGAGGGGGAGCTAGAGATTGAGTTGAATCAATCAAACACGCCTGTGTGATGAAACCCAATAAACCTATGGACACTGATGCTCAGGTGAGCTTCCCTGATGGGTCATACACACGGAAATGTCAGGGTGAGATATGTCCTGATTTTATGGACCTTGTCCCATGCATCTCTTCTTTTGGCAATTCTGTTTTGTTTTGCTATGATAGAACTAGAATTGTAGGTACGGTGGTTTCAGTGAGTTCTGTGAGATGTTCTAGAGAATTGGTGAACCTTAGGGAGTAATGAGAATTGCTGAATTTGTAGCCTGTTGGTCAGAAATGTGGGTGGCCCTGGGGCCTCCCCAGCTTAAACATGGTATCTGAAGTGAGGTCAGTCTTGTGGAGACTGTGCTTCTAACCTATGGATCTGACTTAACTTCAGGTAGTTAGTTAATTGCATTGCAGTTGGTATTAGAAGTTATTGACTTAACTTCAGGTAGTAAGTTAATTGCATTGCAGTTGGTATTAGAAGTTATTGTATGTCAGCTGTAACATTTTTGTTCAGGTGAAATTGTTAAAATCAATTCCAAATGTGGCCTTTATGGAAAAACTGAAAAAGAAATGCAACCTGAGAAGGCAATTTCTTTGGTGATGGTGATATTACCGGATTTTGACTAGGTTCTTGACTATGCTACAGAAATTAATTTCAAGAGCACGTTGGGTGAGTTAGGCCAGTAATTTATTCAGGTAGGGAGGGATGAGAAATGGGAGAAAATCACAGATCAGGGGTCCCAGGTAGAGAGGAAGAGGCTGAAAAGTGATAAAGAGGGCTGATTTACAGACTACAATTCCCCATTATAGGTTATAAATGCCCAAGTTTTACTTGCATGGCCACATGGCAGAGGAAAAACGAAGAGAGCAGTGAGCAGAGGGCAGGACAGGAGTCCACAGGTGCGAGAATGCACGAGAGAGGAAGAGCTCAGGCCTGGTGCCTGCCTTTTTGAACCATTGATTATCCCACCCCTTTGCTAATGGCAGGGGAGGAGTTCCAGCTGTTTACCTTTTTGATTGCTTATTTCTCCCATCAGTCTCCCATGAGAGCCCAATGATAAAGTCCTTGGGGAATATCCAGGGCTTCTCCTGGCTTCCAGAGGAAGTCTTCTTCTGAGTGGTAGAATCTTGGGGAGGGTCTTCCAGCAGCCATCTTGGGGTTATGGATGTCCATATGGTCTGCTTGCCAGGTTCCAGATCTGTCTATTGATTCCCTGTCTTACTTCTTACAATGGCTTCATTGGGGATGAACTGTTATGGGATCATTTGTTCATTCATTCAATAACTATCCCTTTTAGGCATGTGAATTATGGAAATAACCAAAATGAAGTCCTACCATTTAAGGAGCTTATATTCTAGGAGGGAAAAAAAAGTAAACCTCAAAAATCAAAACAACAAATAGTATGAGAAATGATAAGTGCTTTGGGGAAAAATAAAGCAGAGTAAGGGAGCGGAGGACAGGTGTTTGCTATTGAATGCAGGGTGGTCAGGGAAGGCCTCACTAGTAAGATGATGCTTAAGCAAAGCCTTAAGGAAGTGAGCCATCAGTTATCTGGAGGAAGAGGATTATAGGAAGAGGAGACAAGTGCTAAGACCTGGAGGTGAGCATGCTTGATAAGTTCAGGGAGGCCAATGTGTATGAAGCTGAGCAAGCTGGGGAAAGAGTAGTAGCAGGTGAGGTCAAAGGGGAAGTGGATATGGCTCAAGTGATTGGGCTCCCGCCTACCATATGGGAGGTCCAGGGTTCAATTTCCAGGGCCTCCTGGAGAAGGCAAGCTGGCCTGCACAGCAAGTTGGCCTGAGCAGAGAGGTGGCCCATGCAGAGTGCTGGCCCCTTGCGGCAAACTGGCCTGAGTGGAGTGCTGACCCGCGCAGGAGTGCTGGCCTGAGCAGAGAGCTGATGCAGCAAGATGACACAACAAAAAGAGACACAGAGGAGAGACAATAAGAGGCACAACAGACCAGGGAGCTGAGGTGGCACAAGAGATTGAGCACCTCTCTCCCACTCTGGAAGAAGGTCCCGGATTGGTTCCCAGTGCCACCTACAGAGAAGAAAAGCAGACATAGAAGAATGTGAGGTGGGGGTGGGGTGAATAAATAAATAAATAAATAAATAAATAAATAAATAAGTCTTAAAAAAAAAAAAAAAGAGTGGCCAAGGTGGGAGGCAGATGGTATAAAACCTTGTTGGGATCTGGCTTTCACTCTAATTAAAATGATGGAGCCATTGAAAGCTGTTGAACATGAGTGACAGAATTTGACATCCATTTCAAAAGAATTATTCTGATTATTGGGAAATGTAGTGGGATGGGGGAAGGGCAGAAGCAGGGAGATTTTGATTGAAAGTGGACTAATATTTATCTAGAATTTTGGTCGTTTGGGTTTGGTTCTTGAAACAACTAAACGTTTCATCTTTTGGGGGACTCTGATGACGGTTTTGTTTGTATTATAATGTTTTTATACATTAAATAGAAAATGGACAGCATTTTTATTCATACCCAGGAGCTGGATTTCCCTTTTGCCTTAAGTACTAGGGTATTTCTAAGATTGCTTCCAGGTCTTCAAACAGACTTTTCTGAAGCCTTCTCATTGCCCATTCTCTCTCTACATTGATAGACGATCAATTTCTTAATATCTAAGTGCTATTTGGCACTGACTTCATCCATCCTGCCTGTTTTCTTACACTGTAAGTGCATGTAAATCACCTGGGGGGAATCTTGTTGTAGTGCAAATTCTGACTATAGGTCTGGAGTGGGACACAAGGATTCTGCATTTCTAGCCAGCTCCTTTGCTACTGGTCCTTGCACAAAACTTTGAGTAGTCAGGCATTGAGTGTTCAGAGGATTCTGAACACTTGTGAAATTTTTTTGTGAAGGGAAAACAAAGCAATTAAATGGGTACAATGAGAAATGTATTATTTGGTTCTTGATTACATCATAAGAAAGAATTCAGAGACACACCACAGTTATAAGAAAGTTAGCAAAGAGTTTAATAAAGATAAAGTACACACTCAGACATGAGTATGGGCATGCTCAAGATAGAGGTCCATGCTTTCCATTTTGGGGTTCCTGGTTTTATGGGCTATCATTGGGGTTAGGGTTTACTCTGACTGGATTATTTAGGACAAAATGGGGAAAATTCATTTGGTGGTCTGATTTTTAGGGGTTATTGTTCGGTGGTAATTGGCTTCTGGCTATTACTCTTGAGCTCTGCTGGAGTTTACTGCAAGAGGAGCTTATGAAAATAGGTGGGTGGTGTGGGAATTTCCTGTTTTTCTCCTTCTTTTTGCTGGGAGGATGCTGCAAGCTGCATTCCCACAACTTGTCTGTGCACGTTAACAGACACGAGTTACCAACACTGCTTCTACAGCTGATGGGTGAATGCTACAAGCTGCCTCCTGATAACTTGCCTATGTGAGTCCAACAGGATTTTGCTTTGTCTTTTCTACTGGATGGTGTTCGTGTGGAAATTTATTGGGTTTTCCACCTCTCCTTCTTAGGTCCCTATTCTATCCTGTTTTACTACTTACCAATGTTTTCTTTTATGGATCATGGTTTTGGTGTGACCTCTAAGAACTCTTTGCCTAACTCCAGTTTATTTTCTCCTAAGTTTTCCTCATGTTTTACAGCTTTACAATCTTACATTTAGATCTATGATCTATTGAGTTAATTTCTGTATAATATATGACATTTAGGTTATAAAGGTTGTAAAAAACTTCTGTATCTTTCAATAGATCCTACAAATACTGCAAATACAGCTTCTGCAAATACTACAATTAAATTCAATTCTGACTTTACCCAGGGTTCTACCAGATTCTACAATAGATTCCTAGAGAATAGGAGGTATTTGGATTCCTGTAAACAGGGGAATTCCTAGGGCTACTTTTGCATGCCTACCCAAGACAACGAGCTTGAGCAGAAAGGATCAGGGAGGGTCCTACACTTTGACCTGGAGCTAGTTCCCAAACTCATTTAGATAAGCCCTAAAGCAGGGCACTGCACAGGTCAATGTGCAAAGACTGGGAAAAGTGTTTCCTTTTTTTGCCTTTTTTTCTTCTTCTTCCTCTTCTTTTGTTAGCTGTTAGCTATCAAGGAAAGCTCTGACATAATACTAGTTGGATACAAGCTACAGACCAGATGCCTCAGAGTCTAAATCCCAGCTATAAGACAGTAAAATATCAAAATACCCAAGTTTCAACAAAAGGTCACAAAACATTCAAAGAAACATGAAGTGATGGCCCAAAGGAAAGATTAAAGCTTTAGAAAGCACCAATGAGAAGGACTAGAGTTGGGATATGCCAGATAAATATATTTTTTAAATGGTTCCTAAATACCTCAAACAGCTAAATGAAAATGTGGACAAAGAATTAAAGGAAATCAGATAAACAGTAGAGGAACATAAGAGAATATCAATAAAGAGATGGAAATTACAAAATGGAACCAAAGGCTACAGCAACAGAAATTTAAAATTCCCTAGAGAAATTCTATAGCAGGTTGGAGCTGGCAGAAGAAAGAATCAGAGAACTTGAAGATAAAACAACTGAAATCATACAGTCTGAGAAACTGAAATGAAAAAAATGAAAAAAGCCTGGCAGATTTATGGGACATCATCAAGTGTACCAATATACACATGTGGGAGTCCTAGAAGAAAAAAGCGAGAAAGAACAGAGAGAATATACAAAGAAATAATGACTGAAAACTTCAAAAATTGAATGAGACATGAATATACATACCCAAGATGCTCAATGAACTCCAATCAGAATAAACCCATATAGACCTATGCCATGGCATATTATAGTCAAATTTAATGCTATAGCTAAGAAGAGAATTCTGAAAACTGCAAGTAGAAGCAATGTGTCACATACAAGGAAACCTCAATAAGATTAAATGCCAATTTCTCATAGGAAACTATGGAAGCAAGAAGACAGTGGGATGACACATTTTTTTAAATAAATTTTTTAAATTATTATCATCACCCCCCCTCCCGCCCCCACTGAGATGGCTCCCTCATCTGTCTGCTCAGTCTTCTTTAGGAGGCACTGGCAACCAAACCCAGGACCTCCCATGTGGGTGGTGAGTGCCCAATTGCTTGAGCTATTGATTGTGGTGTCTGCTTATAGTGGCACCTGCTCATTGCAGTGGCTGGTCTCAGCAAATGCTCATTGTGGCAGTTGCAGTGTCTGCTAGTTGCGGCATCTGCTCATGTTCTTTAGGAGGCACCAGGAACTGAACCTAGGACCTCCCATGTGGGAGGTGGGTGCCCAATTGCTTGAGTCACATCTGCTCCCATGGATGACATATTTAAGAGGCTGAAAGTGAAAAGAAAATGCCAAGCAAGAATTCTGTATCTGGCAAAACTGTTTCAAAAATGAGGGAGAGATTAAGACATTCCCAGATAACAAAAGCCAAGGGAGTTCATCACCCCTAGACTGGCCCTACAAGAGATGCTAAGGAGAGTTTTCCAAGTTGAAAGGAAAGGACAATAGACAATAGATCAAAGCTGAATGAAGAAATAAAGATTTCTGGTGAGGGTTATGACACAGGTTAATATAAATGACAGTTCTAGTGTAGTTTTGGTTTGTAACTCCACTTTTTATTTCCTATAGGATTTAAAGGACCAATTCATAAAAGGTAATGATAAATCAATGGTTTGGGACTCATAATGAGTAAACATGCAAGCTGTGACAAGAGCTTTATAAAGGTAGAGGGATGGAGGAGTATAGGAACTTTAGGTTGTGTATACTATTGAAGTTAAGTTGGTATCAAAGCAAATGAGATTGTTACAGACTTAGAATGTTAAATCTAAGCTCCATGGTAAATACAACAAAAATATCTGAGAAGATGCAAACTCATAGAGACAGATATGAGAGTACAGGATGCCAGGGGTGGGTGGTACGGAGAATGGGGAGTTAATGCAAATGGGTGAAGGGTTTCTGTTTGGGGAGATGGAAAAGTTTTAGTAATGGTGAGGGTACTGCACCACTGTGAATGTGATTATCCCCACTGGATGGTATTTGGGAGTGGTTGAGATGGGAAAGTTTATGTTGTATATAGTTTCCACAATTTAAAATAAAAGAACAATTGAAGAGACAATGACATAAATGCAATATGTGATCTGGGATGGTCTCAGCAGGCCAAGCTTTCTCCTGGAGTCTGCAACTTTCTAACTTTTTTTTTTTTTTTTTTGACATACCAGGGATTGAACCCAGGACCTCAAACATGGGAAGCAGGTGCTTAACCACTGAGCTACATCCCCATCCAATCAGCAACATTCTAATGCTATCTTACCATAGTCCTTGGGGTTCCTTGGCTGCATCAGTGCCTCTATCACATGGCGATCTCTCCAGCTTCTACATCTGACTTCTATTTCTGTATCCAATTTCCTCTGCTTATCAGGACTTCAGTCATACCGGATTAAGATCCATTCTCATGCAGTTTGGCCACATCTTAACTTATAATAGCATCTTCAAAGTCCCATTTACAAATGGGTTCACACCCAAAGGAACCAAGATTAGGATTTGAACATGTCTTTTGTGGAGATCATGATTCAATCCCCAACAATAATTGTAGCACAATATTAATGAAAAAGCATGTTCAAGTGCATATATGCAAAAATGTGTCTAAGAAAAAAGATGTAGGGTAGAACAATGCTTAAGAGCATGCATGAACTTTGGCAAGAAAAATTTAGATTTAAATTCAGCTCTCTTAACACTGTGACTATGGGCAATTAACTTAACTTCTCTAACCTTTTTTCCCATCATCTGTAAAAGAGAAATGATAGTGTCTTCATTACCATCAAGTTATGTGTAAGATTTATGTGATTATTTGAAGCTGCATGGACCCCAGAAAAGAATGTTCTTAAAGAGAATCCATTCCTGTAGTTGTAAACTTTTATTGTAAGTAAGAACTTTTGATTAGGTTATTTCAGTTAAGGCATGGCCTAGGGTGGGTCTTAATCCTCTTACTAGAGTCCTTTATAAGAGAATGAGATTCAAAGAGAGTGAGCCACTGAAACAAGAAGCTGAAGGCAAAGAAACCCAGAAGAGAAGGGAGACCAGCAGGTGCTGCCATGTGCCTATCCTGTGACAGGAGTCCAGAATTGTTGGCAGCCAGTCTTCAGGGAGAAAGCATTGCCTGATGATGTCTTAATCTGAACATTTTTCTCAGCCTTGGAACTATAAGCTTGTAAGCCAATAAGTCCCCATTGTAAATGCCAACATAGTTCTGGTATATTGCTTTCAACAGCCTAGCAGACTAGAACAGATTTACTGAGTTAAAGCTTGTCAGGTACTTCACACAATGGAAATACCTAATAAGTAGTAGGTATCATTAGTATGACTTTACAGGAAAAATACAATTGTGTGCATGAAAGTAGAGAATAGTATCATGAATTAAAACTAAGTGCCTTCTACACTCTTTAGAGAATTATATAACTTAAAGATTCTTCAGAAATTCAAGTGTTTATGTCTTAAGGTATATTGCTCTGTACAACATTGACATCTAATAGTTTAAAATTCATGGAAAATTCTGTTACTTCCAACTTCTGAGTCTAAATTTGTAATTGTTTTTGCAACAACATTCTAATCTTTTAGAATTACTATCTTATAGTTGATAATAAGATTTATACGGAAGCGGACATCGTTCAACTGATAGAGCGTCTGCCTACCATATGGAGGGTCCAGGGTTTTATACCTAGGGCCTCCTGACCCATGTGGTGAGCTGGGGCACACGCAGTGCTGCTGCACGCAAAGAGTGCCATGCCACGCAGGGCGCCCCCATGTAGGGGAGCCCCACACGCAAGGAATATGCCCTGCAAGGAGAACCACCCTGTGTGTAAAATCACAGCCCACCCAGGAGTGGTGCTGCACACATGGATTGCTGATGGGGCAAGATGACGCAACATAAAACAGATGTAGTTTCCCTGTGCCTCCTGATAATACAAGCAGATGCAGAAGAACACACAGCGAATGGACACAGAGCAGACAATGGGGGTGTGGGGGGAGAGAAATAAATAAAATAAATCTTAAAAAAAAAAAAGACTGACGGTCTCTTATTCAATAAAAATCTGCTTGTTTTCCTAATCTTTTCTTTCCATATCAAATTCTTCAAATCTATCTATGCTTTTTCTCTATCTTTGCTGTCCAATGTATTGATACTTTTTCTGCAGGCCAGTGAACAGAACCTCTGAGTTTGAAAACACACTTTACTCATTCTTTTCCTTAATAAGCAAGATGTGAACAAGCAGTCTGATAAAAAGGGGAATATAAAATTAGCTTATATACTCCTCTTTACATGAAAAGCCAGAAAGCAAATGTGACTGCCTTTGGAGATGGACTTTCTTGAATTAGAAATGTCATTATTGTGGTCTCAGCAGAATTGATTTTGATTCTCTGTTTACTCACTGTTTCCCATCTTTTATTTAGTTACTCACCTTATCATTTCTTTTATGCCAGGTCTTCAAAAATTTACAATCTGGTTAAATACAACTGTGGATATATAATTGGATGTAAAGCAGGAAGAGTAGGGCTTTTTGAGGAAGAAGTAGAAAGCTTTTGGAGGGGAATGGAATTTCAATTAGGCTTTGAAGGTTGGAAAGCCTTTGAGGGGAGCAAAGAATAGAAAGGTGGCATTGGCACTCTGGATTGGTCTAAAATGAGCCAAGGCATCCAGGTGAGGATTACTTTGGTGTTTGCATGAGTTCGTGGTGTGGAGATGAAAGCAGGGAAGGTGGGGCATGGAAGGGAAATGAACTGAAATGTGAGTGCCCTTGTATTTCAGGGGAGGAGGGAGTGGGCAGAAAAGGAGTTTAGAATAAAAGACAATTTAGGCTATTAGAGAGGCAGCATAGCTTAGTTTTTTAAAGTTTGAGCCTGACTTTCCAAATTGCAATGCTGGTTTTACCACTTATTAATTGCATGATTGTGGACAAGTTGCATAAATCCTCTATATCTCAGTTTCTTCATCTGTAAATTAGGGATAATAACAGAACCTACTTCATTTGGGGTATAACAAGCTCAATATAAATGTTAATTATAATTATTATCATTAGCATTACTATTGAGAAATCAGTTTGAAAATCAGGAAGGGTCAGATTATGGAACATTTTGAAAGCTAATAGGATTTAGAGATCATGTGCAAGGCTACTGGAGGTGTTATACTTTTTTAGTTGCTATTTTTGACGTTAACAAAATTGCTTTTTAACATGAATCAAATATTCTCAGTGTTAATTAAAATTTTCATGTACACTGAAATTATGTCTATATTTAAAAGGACCACAATAAAGCATACCAAGACATTAAAAACCAGACCTGAGTTTTTTATTTTTTCTATTATTTGACTATGCGGGACCAAAGTGAAAAAAATATCCAAAGAGAAAAGTCAAGGCTGCCAATATGTAGCAAAGTTACAGATGAAAGGGAAAACGATGAAGGGTACTCAGGTTACAAAAAGGCGTGGTTGCACACTGAGAGGCAAAACGGACTCAGAAAGCAATCAGACATAGAAAAATATATTTTAAAATTTAGAGGATGAGAGACATTTTAGAAATACAGAATTTGAATGTGTTGAAAACAGCAAGGAATCGAATGCAAGTGACTATTGAGGTTGAATTTCTTAAGTAACAGAGTAAGTACCAAACAAAACAACAATAATAAAAAGAAAAAGGAAATATATGTACAGTACAATATACTCATAATTTCATGTAAAAATCACCTGAGTTGGCACTCTACAATCCATTCTCCTCAACCTGTTGTATACTTGTCAACAAATGACTAAAAATAATATTTTCCCTCTATCTTCCCAGGATATCAGCTTTATTGCAAAGTCTTATTCTATTTTTGCTTCAGGTCAGAGTTAATATCTTGAGTTTTAAGTTGGGTAGAAGTATCCCTTTGAGACTGTTGCCTCAATACCACCATTACCAGAACCTTTTTGGGTAAGGTCCTAGACCTGGCAAGGGAGGGGAATGAAATAGCCTCTGGGAGAGAGGAGGACTGAGGTTGTTGCTTCTGAGAGGGGTTGGTCATATCTCAGAGGGGTTGATTTCTCCAAAATTGGAAACTCTACCTCCCACCCTCAACACTGCTCCTATCCCCACCAAGCCCATCTCCCCAAAATGGCATTCCTACCCATTCACTTGCTCTTTTCAGCCCTGGCAGACCTTTTAAAATTTATTGTGGTATCAAATATATAGCATAACATTTCCCATTTTAATCCCTTTCAAGTACACAATTCAGTGGTGTTAATTACATTCACAATGGTGTGCTACCATCACCACCATCCATTCCCAAAACTTTTCCATCATGCCAAAGAGAAAGAAACTCTGTACACAAAAGCATTAACTCCCCATTCCCCACTTCCACCCCCACCTCTGGTACCTGTAATTATCTTTCTGTCTCTGTGAATTTGCATGTTCTATTAATTTCATATCAGTGAGATCATACAATATTTGTATGCTTTGGTTCCTCATTCTCCCTTTATCCTACTGATACCATATTCCCTCTATCCTTGATCCTTTCAGCCACACTCTGGCCTTCTTTCGGTTTCTGAAATTTGTCGAGCTTCCCTCCACCCCAAGACACTTTGCCTGGAAAGCTCTTCCCTGACTTAGTTTGGATAATTTCTACTCTTCCGATCTTAGTTTAAATGTCACTTCCTCAGGCAAGCCATACATGAATCCATAATCTAAAATAGATCTCTTCATAGCATTCTCTTCTTTAATCGTAGCTCACACATTTGTAGTTATATATTCACTAGTGATTTACTTGTTTAATATCTTTCCCCTTACTCTATACAGTCAGCTCCAGAAGGGCAGTGATCATGCCTGTCCTAGGTCTAGTGTCTTTAATTCTCACACACGTTTCTATTTAATAAGTTTATACTATATCTAGGACTGTAGTAGATGTTTGGTATATAGGAATGAATAAGATAGATGAGGTCCCAACTTTTACCGGGGAGACAGACCATAAACAAACCAACAAACAAGATTAGTTATGTCAGATTGAAGTAGGAGCTATAAAGTAGACTGTGAGAGGCAGGGATCTCTGTATTGTTCATTAAAGAATCCCAAGTGTATTGTTTTGGATAAAGCTAGCTGCTAAACTTATGCCTGAAGAGTCGTTTTTTGCTCACATAAGTCCAAAACAGGTATTCCTATTGGGTGGTTGGCTCTCCTAAAAGTGGTAATTGAGGGATACAGGCTCCTTCTTACTTGTGGCTTGGCCATATTCAGCAAATGGCCAAAGAAGGGGAGGAGCCTGGAAGATTTTTGTGGGAGATTAAAAAAAATCTAAGTATGGTGGTTTGGCGCTATATACCCCAGAGACACATGTTCTTAAACTCAGTCCTTTCCTGTGGTTGTGAACCCATTCTATGTCGGAACATTTGATGAAACTCCTTCAGTTAAGATATGGCCCAACTCATTTGGGATGGGTCTTAATCCTATTACTGGAGTCCTTTATAAGCATAATGAAATCCAGACAGAAAGAGAAAGTCATGGGAAGCAAAAATTTGAAGGTCAGTGGAACCGGGAAGTGAAGGGAGAGTCTAGGAGAGACTGCCATGTGTATTGCCATTTAACAGAGGAGCCCAGGACCAAGGATCACCACGATGCCAGTCTTTAGGAAGAAAGTATTGTCTTGGTGCCTTGACTCGGAGTTATCCTCAAAACTATCAGCTAGTAAATTATTGGGCTAAGCCTGAATGGCTACAAGTAACTGTAAAGGAAGCTGGGGAATACAGTGTATCTCTGTGACAACAAAGAAGAGTAAATGTAACTGGTGATAAGCTAGCACCTTCAACAGTGTCTGGCACAACACTGGCATTATAAAGCAACAAAGATAAATTAGAGAGCTTGTTCTCAAAAAGTTTATAATCTATCAGGGCATACATAAGAAATCAATACGTCTGATCTAGGAGTATATTAAATCTCTCATTTCCATGAATAGAGAGAATTTAAAAACTATTTGTGGGAGGTGATGGGGCTCAAGCAATTGAGCTCCCGCCTACTAAGTTATCCGGTTTGGCTCCCAGTGCCTCCAAAACAGGACAGCGAGCTGGCGCAACAGGCAGGTGTGGCAAGTTGATGCAAGAAGAGACACAAGAGGAAAAACTTAATGAGATGTACAACAAAAGCATGGAAAGGAGGTGGTTCAAATGATTAGGCACCTCCCTCCCTCATCGGAGGTCCCGGGTTTGGTTTCTGGTGTCTCCTAGAGAAACAAGGCAGAGGAACAGACATAGCAAGTGAAAACAACGAGGGGATGGGGAGAAATAAATTTTTTTTTAAATCTTAAAAAAACAAACTATGTCTCCTTATTTTTCTTTAAACTTCCATAATTGATAACGTCTTTACAAATTAGAGTTGAGAGGCTTTTACAGTTAAGCATAAATATTGTAGAACATTTCCTCCCACATTTTAAAAATACATTTCACATATTGACATTACTTATATTAATATAACTATTTGTTATGAATAGCTAACATTTTATGATATTTTATCTGAAATCAATAAAAAAACAAAAAACAAAAACAAATAGCACTGCATTTTTTCTCTCTCTGGCGTACGCCTTCCAGGATCGTCTTTCCTATCTTAGAGATCAAGCTGGCAGGCTAACTGACTTGTTCAAAGTCATACTGCTAGCAAGTGGTCCGTTAAAGAACCCAGTTGCTTTTTCCACCGTAATCCTCTCTTAATTGGTGCTACAATTAGGAGCTGGCTTCTATATCTATTTTTAACTGATATAGATATTATCTGTTTTTTTTTTGTTTACTTATATATTTGCTAATGGAATGAATGAATTTATGGATTTGTCTCTCAGTACAACAAAATTTTAAAAACTAACCTAAATAAAAAATAAATGAAAATTAACCTATTTGTCTATTTTTATTCACTGTCATCTTCGGGTTTTCCATTTTTATTTCTCATGGTTGTTAGCCTGTTCCAACTCTTGCCACTTCACAACCTCTCCACTCCTACGTTTGGATAGTTTGCTTTAGGAGCAGGTCGAGGCAATGAAATAGAAGAGTGAGAGATTAGGATTAGGGAAGGTGTGTTGATCGAGTAACACAGTAGCTTTTAACTTGGAAGAACAGATTTCAGTTTTTCATCTGAGACGTGTCCCTAAATCACTACGTAAGTTGTTTGCGTACATTTTATGGCAGTATCCATAATTTTGTCCTTAGATAACGCAGAAATTCGAATGCTCTTTTCAGAGCCGGTGCAGACACACGGTCACGTGTGTGTGTATTTAGGGTCATGTTTGTATTTAAAGCTCTTCCATTCTGAAACTGCTTTTCATTTCCTGAACCGAAAGTTAGTATTAAAGACACCGAAACACTGGGCTCTAAAGGAACCTCGTCAATTAGACACATTCACTTGTGTTGCCTAACTTCAGATTCAATTCAGAAGGGACCTTAAACCTAGCTTACAGATTTACCCTACAGACAGATGAGAAAGTAAAGCATTCCTGAATCTCTGTAAATTGCTTTACCCTCCTCAAGAGCGAATCCTGAGGCAGTGGGAGGGCACGGTCCTGGAGAGAAGTTTCGTGTTTTGGGGCATGTAATTTAGAGTAGAGCGCGGCAGACGGAAACAGTGGGGCTGAGAACAGGGCGAAGTGGGTGTTTCTGTGAGTCCTGGAGAGAAAGAACCGCGCGCAGACCAAAGGGAGCTCCAGAAGGTCGGAGACGCCGGCGCGGCGTAAGCGGAGGCGAGCTCACGCTGCGGGAGCTGGGGCGCCGAGAGCTCTCGGCCCACAAGCCGAGCCGCCGCAAGGAGCCCGAGGCGCCCGGCGCGGCGCCGCAGACGCCCGCCACGCCCCACGCCACCCTGCGGGCGAACGCGGGAGGCAGCGAGGCCCCGCCGGGCCGCCGTAGCGCTGCGGCTCGGGTCGCTCCTCCTGCGCCATCCTCCGCCCCTACCTCCCGGCGCCGCGGCAGCTCTGGGCGAGCAGCGCCGCCGCCGCCGCCGCCGCCTCTATCTCTGCGGCCGTTCGGCCGCTGCGTGACGCGTCGTTTCCTCCCAACATGGCGGCCGGGACAGGTCGGCGGTGATGGAGGCCAGTTCGTGGCCGCCGCGGGTGCCGTTCCCCACAGTAGCCAGGGCAGCTCTGCTCTCGCCGGGCCTCTGAGCCCTTACCGCCTCGGCCGCCCGCGGACCGCCGCCCGGGTCGGGCTTTCGCTGCAGCCAGGCCGGAGGGACGAGTGAAAGGGGCGGCCGGGAAACGACCCCCAGGCCGGGAGTAGCGGAGGCCCGACGGGCGCGGCCCTCGAACGACGGCCTCTCGGGGGGGCAGCGAGGACCTCCGGCTCCTCGCGGGCTCCGCGGCTGGCCCTGCTCCCCCGCCCCTTCCTGCTCCTGCCGCTGCCCTCCACGCCTCCTCTCCCTTCCCTCCCCTGCCCCACCACCCCCCCCTTCGGCCGCTGGGAGCCGCGGGTCGGACGAGCCGCAGCTCCTTCTCTGCGCCCATGTATGAGGGAAAGAAGACGAAGAACATGTTCCTGACCCGGGCCCTGGAGAAGATTTTGGCCGACAAGGAAGTGAAGAAGGCGCATCACTCCCAGCTGCGCAAAGCTTGCGAGGTGGCGTTAGGTGAGCGGCGAGGAGGCCCGGGGGCGAGGCGGGGGTACGGGCGGGGCTGCGGCCCCCGCGGACGTGGGGTCGGCGGGGGGCTTGCGGGTCCCTGGCGCCGGGACCTCAGGGAGCCCCCGCGGAGCTCTCCGCTGCCTGGCAGGAGGTGGCCGTAACTCGAGGGGATGTGGGGCAGGGGCGGGTGCGGGAGGAAGGGCATTTGGCTGGGTTTGGGGAACGTGGCAGGGTTTTTAGGGTCGCGGGGCGTCGGGTCCGAGGGATGGACTCGCGTGTAAGAGGATTTTTTTGGTGGGCCGTGCGGGGCGGACAGGATACCACCCTTTGTGATGAAGCATAAGATGAGCTCTTGTTTATTAGCTTGAAAATTGAGGTGGAGCTGCTATGTCAAGATTGGGTGTGGGGAGGGTTCGGTATCGTAATTACAATAACTTTATCGTTTGGCATGGTACTTTGGGAAGATAAGGCTGAAGTTGTTCCCTGGCTGACAGTCTGCGACGGGTTTTGCAAGAGGTGCAGCCCGTTCTGACATCTCTCTGCCTCTGCCACGGGAAAAACAGAGTAATGTTGTATGTGACTGGGCTGACCTGGAAGAACAAGACCAGAGGTTAAGGGGTGGGCGTGAAAGTATACGAGCGGGACGGAAAGCACCTTTAGATAAACTGGCTTTAGGTGACAGGAGAAAGGAGGGTTTGAAATGGGGAAAATGGAAAAAGACAATGACACCCACCAGCCACATGTCCGGACCGTGGCAGCTGCTCTCAATCTTGAATTGTGATTTATAGTTCAAATGGAAGAGACCTAGTGTAATGCAGCCCGTAGCAGAGAAAAGCTAAACAATACTTAGAGCGAGGACATGCAGATTCGGAATTGTTAAAGGGGGAATACTGCTAGATATATGGCATCTATCAAAGACGAAATCGTTTTAGGAGAGAGATCGGGACATTAAACACTAAGAAGAATTCCTGGTGCTTAGGTTTATTTTGTAGCACTAGAACTAGATAGGTCAAATTGATGAGAAAAGGAAGCTTTTTAAATAGCATAACAGGCTTTGTAAAATAATGTTCTTGAAGGGACAAAATCCAGAACACCTTCAATTTATGCCAAAGTAAAGGATCAAGATAGCTTAAAAGCAACTTTGCCTTTTGAATACTAAAATAGATAGAAGACTACAGTTTAACTGCTATACTACACCGTTTTCTTCATTTTTCATCCTTAAAATTGGTAATATTGAAAAACAAAATAATTTCATTTAAAAAATTTTAATCTGTGTATGGTGGGCTTAAGTTTAGTTTTGCGTACCTCTCATGGATCAGAAGTTCACTTTTGTAATTCTTATAGCTAACAAAAGGCTTTTCCAGATGTATGAGAAGACATTTGTACAGTGGTAAAAACTGAATTTATTTTTGGATCCTGAAAAGGATAGTCATTAAATTGGGGTAGGTTGAGGGAGGGAATGTCAGGATTTTAAAAAATAAAGTTATATTTGGGTTTATGAATAACTTTCACGTTTTAAGAACTTAAGAAATTCAAACTGAAGTTTTAGTTTTTGAGACTCAGATTTTGCATGTTAGGAAATGTTTTTAATATAGGAAATTTTAAGTGTCAGACTGAAGAGATGGCGTGTACTGTGTATATATTTTTTCCCACTCCAAAATGCTAGTACAAGTAAGTGTATTTCATGGAGAGCTCACTGGAAAGGAGAGTCTTGGATCCTGGGTGTGAATCTCAATTCTGTTGTGTTGCCATTTAAGGCCAGTCCCTGGGCCTTAGTTTCCTTTTCTGTAAAATCAGCATATTGAACTTAATGACTGTAAAGTTCTCATCCTAATATGTCACAAATGTGAATACTGTGTTCTGTGAACTGTTGCATTGAGTATTCCCGCCACTCCTGTAGTGGCATCCTTAGACGATCTATAATTTCATCCTTGTTGGCATTTCTAGACATAACTGTTTGTAATGTATGTACCAGTTATATCAAGGTTGTCTCTTCCAAATTTTGCCAGTTTTTACTTTTGTCCCTTTCACATAGTTGGCAGAAACTTATGAGGAATGTGGCCTATTCAATCGGGGACTAGGCATCAGGGTACTTTCTTTACTTCAAATGTGTAAGGCATTTTTCTCATGTAATTTCACAAAAGTTACATGATCCTCCCATGAAGCAGAATCTCATGTGATTGACCCATCTCATGGTAGCTAATCCCTGGTGAACTTTGTTTGCTCCCTTACAGTGATTCATGTACATTATCACCTAAATATAAGTTGATAGGGATATCCCATTTCATCTTTGCCAGTTATAAATAGGTTTTCTCTAAATTCTTTGTCTTACAAAATGGTATCCCCCAATATCTATTATAGACTCCTCCCCCCTTCCTCTTTACTTTTGAGCCCTGGGTTAGGCCTATTTTGATCTTGTGATAATATTTGTGACCATCAAGCAGGTTGGGAAAGTACACTGGAATGGCTTTGTTTGGTGTCATCTCTGTTCTATATTGTGAGTGGGTGGTGGCTGGATCGTAGAGATACAGAGCCCACTCTTAATACACCTTCCTGCATTCCTTGCTCAAATATTCATTGGCTGAAGGGAGGAGCCAGGAAAATATATAGTATTTCAGACTTCCATTCCTTTTTTTTTTTTTTTTTTGAATCATTAACATGTGAGTAGATTTTAGAGCATTGGTATTTAAAATTAATTCAGCTACCTTTTAACATAAAGTTATAGAAGACCAGTTATAAATAGGTTTTCTGTAAATAATGTTCATGAAATTATAATTATATCAGTATCTTAAGAGAACTATTTTTTTTATAACTTTTAGGAAACCTCATCTAGATTTGGAGAGATTTTATTATTAGAGACACTACGTAAAGGAAACTTTAAAGGATTTGCAGAGTAACTTGAAATTTTTCTTGAATTATCTTATACATGTGTCAGACTTTAATTTGAAGTAAAGAACGTTTAAAGAAAGAAACAAAAAGCCACATATCTCCATTGCCATAACCCGTGGTAAGCCCACAGGTAAAGGAAGGCTCCAGGTTGCCCTCTCTTGGTACCTTCCTCAGTAGAGCTCTCTGCAGCAAGCTTTGCAGTGAGGGAGTCTAGGGTGCCCTAGCTTAGCCTGATCCATTCCTGCTCTCTAGAATCTTGAATTAAAAATAGTCTGGCCATCTGCCGGCAGATGAAACAACAGTTGAGCTATTTTTAATTTCAAAGAAGTTAGGATTTGTTGCAGGTTTGGGCTTGAAGGTAGCATTGTTTCATGGGGAAGGAACAGTTGGGCCACATTCTTATCAGGCCTCTAAGTTTCCGGAGTTTCTTTGATGTTAGGGCTATGACAACTTCAACTTCTACTTCTGACCTCAGATTCTATGAAGTTACTATGCAAATGTTAGGAGGGAAAAGTTCAAAGTTGGAAACTGGCACTGATACCAGATAGGAATAGTGATTAGAAGAAGGTTTGAGTGGCAAGGAAAGCATGTAGAGGCATTGATAAGGATGGGTTCTTGCATGGATGTGGTAGAATGATGGAGAAAAGGAGCTCTTTTTAGGGGAGTAGTTTTTGCCTCAGACAGCGTGTGAATTTGTGTTGTTCATCGTATTCTAAAATGACTGTACTGATTGTTGCCTTATGTAAGACTCTGTTACCTATAATTATATTCTCCCCCCAGAAATGTAAATATAAAACTTAGACTCAAAATTTACAAAACTTGTTTCCTCCTGTCCTTCTACCCCCACCCTTATTTAAGAATTTGTTTGTATTCTTTTCTTTCATGTTTTATACTGGTTTTAAGGACCTTTGCTCCAGGATAGTGTTGAATGAAATATGTGCCACAGAGCACAAGTTCTTAGAGAAGCTCTTCGAAAAAAATAAACTTGGGTTACTTGTGTATACTTGATCTCCATTTTGGAGAGTTACAGTGCACAGTTAGTAGAGTTAAGATTCTGAAAAGTCCTACAAGAAAGAAAATGGCTTAATTTTGTTTAATGAAGATTATCCTAAATTTCTTCGATCCTCTTCAGTGTCTGTTATGCTTTTTAACACCCCTAGGAAACGTTGTCCTTGGAACTTACTTTGGGATACTGCTTTAGGGAAGGGAGGGCAGAGCCCTCCAATAGCCCTCTCTTACTGCTGAGGCCAGTCTCCAGAAGAGTCATGTGTTTTGGGAAAGCAGAAATTCTGTTTACAGTCTGGAAAGGAGAGAAAGGCATCAGAAATAAGGAATATTTGGAATAAGTGGCAACAAGATGGGAGGACTGTTTGCTGACTAGCTCTTTATTTCCCACCCCATCTAGTGGTAGGCAACTTGTAGAGAAATTTTGTTGGTAATTGTTTTTTGAAAGCAGAATAAAAATGTTTTGTGAATTGGAAATAATTTGAGGGAATATTTGTCATAATATTCCTCGCAAAATGGAGGAGGGGATATTTGAAAGTGATCATTTACATGAGTAAATTATCATTGCTGTTAAAAACTGATTATAATTGTTCATGCAGGTATTTGTTGAGCTCCTAGTATATGCCAGGTACTGATCCAGAACTAGGCATACAGCAGTAAGCTAACAAGCCCTTGCTTCAGCTAGCTTACATTATAGTGGGGTAAGGCAGACAGTAAACAACAAATTTATGTATATATATACATATTTTATATATATATAGTCAGATTGTTATTTGAAGTAAATAGTTTGGAAGAATAGAGATTGATGGGGCATGCTACTTTAGATTGGGTTGTCAGGAAAGGCCTCTTGGTGAGGTAACATTTGAGCAGAAAAGTGACAAGTGGAGATTCAGCCTTTTAGGTACCTGGATATCATAGGGAACAGTAATATGGGCTTGCTCTTGCTGTGATCCAGGATGGAAGGAGTCTTGTGTGACTGGAAGAGAGTAAGAATAGGGAGTGATAGGAGAGGAAGGTAGACTTTGGATTTTATTCTATGTGATGGATGCCATTGGAGAGTTTTGAGCAGAAGAGTGACATAATTTGTTTTACATTTTAAAAGGCTCACTGGCCAGAGATGATGTTGACTTAGACTAGGTGGATGGTAGTGGATGAAGTGAGAATTAGTTTTATTAAGGTTGTATTTTGAAGGAGTCCACAGGTTCTGCAGTGGATTGGTTGTGTGACAAAGAGGATGACCTCCAATTTTGTAGCCAGAGCTCCTAGGATTAGAGATAGCATTCATGGTGATGGGAACACCAAGAAAGAAACAGCCTTTGGGAAATAGGTTTATATATTAAAACATTTTCAGTTAAAATTTTTTTTGATGATATAATAGAATATATTTTTCACACTTTTTAAATTAAATTTAATAGATCAGAAAGAGCATTACATTAAAAAACTAAAAAAAAAGAGGTTCCCATATATTCCACTCCCCACCCCATCCCATAATAGGATATTTTCTACAGAAAAAAGGATATGATTAAGACAATTAAAAAATTTGATTCCTCAGGTTTTTTCCTCCAATGAGGTGGAGGTAGTTTTTTTCTTTTCTTTTCCTGCAAGAATGAGTCTTCTTATCATTTTAATTACAGTAAACAACTTGTCTGGTTAAACTTTTTTTTTTAATTTAATCAATTTCAGATTATAGAATCTGGATTTTCTTCAGTTCTTCTGTAGTGAGCATATTTAAAGAAATTATTCTGTATAAAAATATGTCAAAAGAATTGCCTGAATGCTTGTAATATAATGTAATTCTGTTTTTAAAATGGATTCAGTTTTCCCTGTTCCTCTTCTATTCCTTGATTTGAATTCAGACATTAAATAAAAGTTATTCAGTGGTTGACTGTGAAGTTCAACCATCCATCAAATTTGTCAGTACCCCCCAGTTACAAACTTACTGTCTCAAAACACATAGAATAGGCTCTAAGTTTATTAAAGAATAACCTCTGATGAGAATTGAATGAAATATTATCAGAACTTTGTATTTCTTTTATGAAATGTTTGTAATGTTTACAGTAGGCAACTTTTAATTTTTTCCCCAAACGCCAAATGCGTGTTATCTGTTACAGCTGGGCCTAACTAAACTGTTATTTAGTACCTCAGATTCAAATAAACTTCCTTGTTGAAGTATTTCAGATTCAAATAACCTTCCTGTTTAAGTATTTCTATCTGCCGTGTACTTGAAATGCTGTAAGATCTGTGGGCTTCTGGGAGTCTTGTTTTGTAGTTGTGGAGTACCATCTATAAATATGAGACAGTAGAAATCCACTAGAAGATGTAACACAGTTACATATTTATGAAATAAATTTTGTGACCCAGGTGTAAAATTCTGTACTCAGACTACAAACTGGAGATACATGTACCCTATTTCACCAGTCTCTACTGCACCCTATTCAATCTTGTCTGCTTTACACATTTACATTATCTGTATAATCTCTGATGGCATTTGCTTTCTGTCATTACTATGGAAATTCAGAGGGAAGAAATCTTTACAGCCTTGTGTTGGTTAGGAAAACCTTTTTGAATTAAGTGGGATTTGGATAGATTGGGTGAATAGATTCGAACAGAACGGAGACAGTGTGAGAGACTTGAGGTAAATGAGTCTAGTAAAGTGGGTAGATTGTGGGGTATACCAGTCGGTATGTTATTACAGAAAGCTAGGCATGTAATGATGAAGCAAGGACCAGAGCGAGTAGAGGTGAGATGTTGAGAAGACTGATGACTGATTGATTACTGGAGATGAAGATAAGAAGTAAGAAGGATGAGTCAAGCTGGAAGAGTCGAGTACCATGGAAGTCAAGGAGAATGTGATATATTTTCCTCATTTGGTTTATTTCTTAGTGTCCCAAAAGGAAGACCTAATTAAACTTGTCATGTGCTTTTTGGATTTTTTTTCCTTCTTTTCTGTGACTTCCTTTTGCCTATCTGTAAGATAAAATCTAGATTCTGATATCTTTTTTTTTTAAATATAAGAATTCCTTTTTTTAAAAACATTTTTCTCCCCCTCCCCCTCCCCCACCCTGCTGTTTTGTTATCTCTGTCCCTCTGCTGTGTGATCTTCTGTATCTTTTTCTCTTTTTGTCTTCTCTTCTCGCCTTTCTCTAGGATTCACCGGAATTTGATCCTGGAGACCTCTGATGTGGAGAGAGTTTCCCTGTCAATTGAGCCACCTCAATTCCTGGTCTCCACTGCGCTTTACCTTGACTCTCCCCTTTGTCTCTCTTTCGTTGTGTCATCTTGCTGCATGACTCACTTGTGCAGGCACAGGCTCATCGCATGGGCACTTGGTTTGCTGCGCGGGCGCTGGCTCACCATGTGGGCCCTTGGCTCACCACGTAGGCACTTGGCTTGCCATGCGGGCACTCATGCAGGCATCTGGCTCACTGTGTGGGCACGGGCTTACCATGCAGACACTCATGTGGGCACTTAGCTTGCCACATTGGCACTTATGCAGGCACTTGGCTCACCGCGTGGGCACTCGGCTCACCACGTGGGTACTCGTGTGGGCACTTGGCGCTTCACAAGGGCACTTGGCTCACCACATGGCTTGCTGCGCAGGTATGCTTTCTCTTCTTTTCCACCAGGAGGCCCCAGGGATCAAACCCAGGTCCTCCCATATGGTAGGCAGAGTCCTTATCACTTGAACCACATCTGCTTCCCAATTCTAATATCATAAAAAGCTTGTTTCTAGAGTTGGAATGTAGATTACAGGTTACCAGGGGCTGGGGGTGTGTAAGTGGGGGTGGGAAGTTATGTCTTATTTAATGGATACACAGTTTCTGGTAGGGGTGATGGAAAAGTTTTGGTAGTGGATAGTGATGATAGCACATATTGTGAATGTAAACAGTATCACTGGATTGTACACATATAAGTTTGTGTTTATATATGTTACCATAGTAAAAATTTTAAAGATGTGTGATCCTTCTGTAATTTGATTTCTCTTTATCTGTGTTTAGGTCTAATATAGAAGTTTATATCTCTATCTAACCAAATGAATCTTATGTGATATTCCAGTAGGAAAAAAAATAACTGAAGAAGTTTACCTCACTGGCTCTCACAGTACTCCATGATGATGTTCACTCTACTCTTCAGCGTTCTGTCCATTATCAAACCCTGCTTGAGTTCCCTAGAGTCTTTTCAAAAATCGTGTCTACCTAGATCCTCAGAATGTGACCTTATTTGGAAATAGGGCCTCTGTAGATGTGATTAGTTAAGGATTCCCTGGTTAGTAAGGACCCAGTGATCAGTGTGTTTTTGAGAAAAGGAGAGAACACAGAGCCACAAAGAAAGAAGACTGTGTGAAAACAGGCAGAGAATGTTGCCGTTGACTCTTCTCTGTTATTTCCTGAATCTGGAAAGCAGTTGATCTGAGGCTTTCGTGTATTGTAAGGATCTCTTGAAAAAATTTTTAATAAACAGTCCTGGGAACAACTATTTTAAAAAGTTTTGTTCCACTTTTCATATTTTTGTTTTGCTTATATTTAGATTTGATATAATTAAGTTGATCTATATAACCCATATTATCTTCTTATTTAGGAAAGTTTGTGAAAAATATTTCAAAGATTCTAATTGAGAGGGGACTTAGATCCCAAGGTGCAGATGGATGAAACTCTCTTGCTTGCAGTTGCACACCCTCTGTGTTCCTTGGATGGTTGTTGTCCATTATCATCTCCTTGTTAGTTGTCCTATGTGAGTCCAATGAACTGGAGAGTAGGTGTTGCAACTCTATTGAGATTCAGGGCCCAGCTGGCACATGTACAGCCTGAAGATTTAAGTTTCTTGACCATACACCTATCAACTCTAGTACTAACTATAGGTTCAAATAGAAGGGACAGAAGAGTCATGTGTAGGGAAACCACAACTGAGTCCAACTGTGACATACTGGGTAGCATAAATTCCAAAGTAGGGCCCCCTGGCAGGGCACCAAGTTCCTGAGCTGTCTAGTCTGCCCGTAGTGTCTGGATATCTCCAGAGACCTCAGGAGCCCCACTAATTGAGGCAATATTTACTGTGGCAGTCAATGAGATCCTGCTAAGATGTGTATAAGCATAACCTCTGGAATTACTTCCTGGCTCACGTTGAAGTCTCTTAGCCATATAAACTCATTTGTCTTTACCCTTTCCCCCTTTTGGTCAAGGTCTTTTTCCAGTTGTGTTGCTAGTTGGTGCTTGGTAGTAATCCCTCAGTGCCAGGGAGGCTCATCCCTGGGAGTCATGTCCCAGGCTGGAGTGAAGGTAATGCTTTTATATGCTAGTTTGGCTTAGAGACCACAGTTAGAGCAACAAGGGGGCTCCCAGGAGGTAACTCTTAGGCACTCTAAAATTCTAGCTAAATTTCAAAAGAACTCCTTTTAGCATTGCTCGTAGGGAAGGTATAATAATCATGTACTCCCTTGGCTTTTGTTTTTCTGAGAATATCTTAATCTCTCCCTTATTTTTGAAAAAAAGTCTCACTGGATATAAAATTTTTGGTTGACAGTTGTTTTCTTCCAGCACTTTTTAAGTATTTCATTGCACTGCTTTCTTGCCTCCATGGTTTCTAATGAAAAGTTGGCACTCAATCTAATCGGGGCTCCCTTGTTCGGAACATGAGAGAGCTTTCAGAACTCTCTCCTTGTCGTTTGCGTCGATCATGTGATCAGTATATGATGTGGATCTGTTTTTCTTCATATTTATCCTGTTTGGTGTTCTCTTAGCTGTTTGGATGTTCATATTCATGTCTTTTGCTAAGTTTGGGAAGTTCTTTTTCATTATTTCTTTGAATATTCCTTCTGCCCTTTCTCTTTTTCTTCTCCTGAGACGCTCATGATGTGTATAGTGGTACATTTGATGGTGTCCCAGAAGTGTCTTAAGCTACTTTAGTTTTTTTTCCTCTTTCTTTCTTTTTTTCTTTTTTTGAGGTACCAGGGCCAGAGATTGAACCCAGGACCTTGTATGTGGGAAGCTGGCACTCAACCACTTGTGCCACATGAGCTCCTATTTTTGCTTTTGTCTTTTTTTTTCCCCTTTGTTTTTCTCTTTTCACTTTTTATAGTTCTTTTTCTTTCTGCTCCATGTCCTGACTCATTTAAATTGTCTTGTTTTCAGATTCACTGATTCTTTCTCCTGCGAGCTCCAATCTGCTCTTGAAACCTTCCTGGGTATTTTTCATTTCAGTTATTATGGTCATCAACTTCAGTAGTTCTGTTTGGGTCCTTTTTAAAATTTACTAAGATTCTCATATTGTTCTTTCATTGTGCTCCTAATATCCTTTAGTTCTTTCTCTGTAATTGCCTTCATCTCATTGAGCATGTTTAAGATCATTTTTTAAATGTCTTTGTTCAGTATGTCCACATTCTGTTTTTCTTTGTAGGTGTTTTCTAAATTTTTAGCCTCTTCCTTTGGATGGGCCATCATTTCCTGTTTCTTTGACTTGTGCTCTTTAATTGCACACTGTACATTTTAACATTTTAGAAGGTTAATTCTGGGGTTTATTCCCTGAGATGTCTTTTTTTAAATTTTGTAACCAACTGGTGATAAGATTTCTTGAATTTTAGCCCACCCTTTCAGGAAGGTCCACCCAAGGTGAATGCAGTGTGCAAAGGCCTCCCGTCTTTTCTGGGCTTGTGCTTGTTAGTTGTTTTGGAGTACCCCTGTGTAGCAATTTGCTATTGTTTATGAATTCCAAAAATAGATATTGGATTATGTTTATGAGTTGGTCTGTTCCTTTGGGCATATTAGATTGGATTTAGAGGTTCAATTTTACTTGATTAAGTAATGATTAAGGCCTTGATTGGGCCACATCAGTAGACATTGTTTGCCCTCCCCCTTGATGGGTGGGGACTCACAGAGAAAATGACATTGCAGAAGAAAGTTGGAGTTTTGATCCTGGAGCCTGGGAAGTAAACACACAGAAAAGCAGATATGTAAGGAAAGTGAGAAGGTGCCATTAGACTTGACAGAGGCCCTGGGAAGAGAGATGAGCCTTTCACTTGAGAGTTTACAGCTGACCTTGTGGAGAGAGGAGAACAGCTGAGCCCAGAGAGAATGAGCTCCAGGAGAGAGACAAGACTTATCCCAGCCTACAGCTGATATTGGAGGAAGCTGGGACCATGGAGCCTTGAGGGAAAGGAGGAAGCCTGAACCCTTACCAACATCAGCTCCAACACATGGCAGTGGACTTTGGTGAGGGAAGTAACTTACACTTTATGGCCTGGTAACTGTAAGGTTCTACCCCAAATAAGTGCCCTTTATAAAAGCCAACAGATTTCTGGTATTTTGCATCAGCACCCCTTTGGCTGACTAATGCACCCCGTTTATAGGAGTTTAAGTGCCCCATTTCCTAGGAGACAGACCTCTCTTCTGGGTGTTTGAAGCAGGCAAGCCTTTGTCCAAGGCTGCCTGCCTCTATGGTTTCTTTTACCTTTTGTATGTCTCATGTTGCTTTCACTAATAGGGCGGATTCTGGAAAGGGGGGTAGGTTGGAGAGGAGTTTCCCAAGTCAGTCTTTCCCAGCCTAACCTAAACTGACCTGGGGAGGATCAGGAGGGGCGCCAAGAGCTTCTTCCACAAGTCCCCAAAGCTGAAGTTTCTTCACTTGCCCAGGAGATGCAGCCCTTGAACTTTATCCCTTCAGCCTTGAGGAAGTGTAGCCTTTTTTTTTTTTTTAAATAGTACCAGGGGCCAGGGATTGAACCCAGGACTCGTGGGCAGCTGGAGCTCAACAACTGAGCTACATCAGCTTCCCTGAGTTGTCTTTGTGGTTTGTTTTGCTTGTCATTTTTTTTTGTTTGTTTTTTGAAGGAGGTACTGGGAACTGAACTCAAGACCTCCCACCTGGGAGGTGGGTGCTCAACTTCTCGAGTCACACCCACTTCCAAATGTAACATTTTTAAGTCTCTTGTGCTGCACCTTTGTTCAGTGTGGGTTGGGACAGTGGTCACTTTCAGAGATGGCCCCCCAGTGATCTGAAGTTGCTGATCAAAAGCTCTGATGTACAATCAGGTATGAATTTCTATGTCCATTTCTGTCACAGTGAGCTAACCAGGAGCTAGACTCCATGGCCACAGTGGTCTGTTGTGAGCATCGGGGATAAGCACCATAAGCTGCTTTGTGAGAGCAATTTACTGGTCTTTACTGTTAATTTACCAGCTTCTTCCTCCCACTTTTTCCTGGAAGCTATCCTGTGTTTTTCTGGCCTTGAGTTTCAAAATAGTTGTTTCAGATAGTTCCTGCCTGCTTAATAGTTCTGGTGGAAGGACAGGACAGAATCCTGGAGCTTCCTACTTTGCGGTCTTCCTATAATCCTCTTCTATTTACTTTTTTTTTTTAATCCCCCTCCTCATCACTTTTTGCATGCCGTCTGCTCTCTGTGTCCATTTTGCTGTATGTTCTTCTCTGTCTGTATTTATTTTCCCCTCCCCCTCTTGCGGCTTGCTTGCTGTCTGCTCTCTGTGTCCATTCGCTGTAGGCTCTTCTGTGTTCTTGCTTGTCTCCCTTCTTTTGTTGTGTCACCTTTGCTGAGCCAGCTCTCTGAGGTATCTGTGGGCTGGGCGGTGCTCTGTGGCATCTGTGGGCTGGGTAGCACTCCACGGCGCTTGTGGGCCGGGCAGCGCTCCGTGGCATGGGTGAGCCTGCCTTCACAAGGAGGCCCCAGGATGCGAACCAAGGGCCTCCCATATGGTAGACGGAAGCTCATCTGATTAAGCCACAGCTGCTTCCCTCTTTTATTTACTTTTAATTGCAATTTAGTTTTTATTTTTTACAAATAAACTTTTTCCTCAAATAAACTATTTTCAAGAGCAAAGCTGGAAAAAATTATTCCCATGATGCTACTATCTGGAGATAATCACTGTTAACTCTTTTTAATTTTTTAATTTTTAATTTTTAAAATTTATTTCTCTCCTCTTCCCCCACACCCCCTCCCAGTTGTCTGCTCTCTGTGTCCATTTGCTGTGTGTGCTTCTGTGACCGCTTCTATCCTTATCAGTGGCACCGGAAATCTGTGTTTCTTTTTGTTGCGTCATCTTGTGTCAGGTCTCTGTGTATGCGGCACCATTCTTGGGCAGGCTGCGCTTTCTTTTGCGCTGGGCGGCTCTTCTTACAGGGCGCACTCCTTGCTCTTGGGGCTTCCCTATGCGGGGAACACCCCTGCATGGCATGGCACTCCTTGCGCGCATCAGCACCGCGCATGGGCCAGCTCATGGGCCAGGGTTTGAAGCGCAGACCTCCCATGTGGTAGGCGGATGCCCTATCCATTGGGCCAAGTCTGCTTCCCTGTTAGCTCTTTTTAAAACAACTCTATTCAGGTATAATTTGCATGCTGTAATATTTACCGGTTTCAGTGTAATGATTTTTAGTAAATTTACTGCGTTGGATAGTGTATTAGTCAGTCAAAGGGGTGCTGATGCAAAATACCAGAAACTGGTTGGTTTTTATAAAGGGTATTTATTTGGGGTGGGAGTTTACAGATACCAGGCCATAAAGCATAAGTTACTTCCCTCACCAAAGTCTATTTGGAGCAAGATGGCTGCGGACGTCTGTGAGGGTTCAGGCTTCCTGGGTTCCTATGTTCCTGGGGCTTGCTTTTTCTGGGTTTAAGGTTCCTTTCTTCCAGGGGCTTGCTTCTCTTTCCTCTGCTTGCTGACTTCCTGGGTCTCCAGTCTTCAGCGTCAAACTCCAACATCAGAAACCTCTCAACTCTGTTCTTCACCATGCCTTTTATCTGTGAATCCTGGCTTACCAAGGGGCGGGGACTCAGTGCCCTAATGACGTGGCCCAGTCAAAGCTCTAATCAGATAGCCATCAACATCGAGATTTTAGAACATTTTCATCACCCCTTTCAAATCCCTAGTGTTCATTTATATTTAATCCCTATTCCTACACCCTGTTCTGGGCAACCACTAACCTACTTTCTGTCTAGATTTTCTGTTTCTGGACTATTTATAAAAATGGATTCATACAGTCATACATAGTTTTTTTGTGTCTAGGTTCTTTGACCTAGCATACTGTTTTTTTGTTTAATTTTTTATTTTGTTTTGTTCTTTTAGGTATCAGGGACCAGGGAAGATGGCATGCAACCACTGAGCCACATTGGCTTCCCTGAGTTGGTTTTTTTGTTTTGTTTTTTCATGAGGCACTGAGAGCTGAACCCAGAACCTCCTATGTGGGAGCCTGGCGCCCACCTGCTTGAGCCATATCCATTCCCGCAATTTAATACACTGTTTTTGAGGTTCATTCGTGTCGTAGCATGTGGTCAGCACTTCATTTCTTTGCATTGCTCTATAGTATTCCATAGTATAGACTACATTTTGCTTATCTACTTATCAGTTGATGGACATTTGGGTTGAGTGAATAATGCTGCTATGAATATTCCTATATGTTTTTGTGTGGATATATATCTCTGTGTGTGTATATATATACTTTTTTAAAAAAGAAATTGTAGGTCTGTAGAAAGAAATCATAGATAAAATACAGAATTCCCATAAAACACCCTTTTATTAACATCTTATATTAGTGTGGTACATTTGTTGCAATTGATGAAAAAAACATTTTTTTGTAATTGTACTAACTCTAGTCCATGGTTTACCTTAAGGTTCATTGTTTGTGTTTTACAGTCCTGTGATATTTTAAAACAAAATTTTATTCCAATAATGTGTATAATCTCAAATTTCTCTTTTTAAAATTTTAAATTTATTTTTATTTTTTTAATGAGGCACTGGAGATTGAACCCAGCACCCTTGTACATGTGAAGCAGGCGCTCAACCACTGAGCTTTACCTGCTCTGCAAAGTTCTCCTATCAACTACAATCAAATACTTATTTCATTGCTGTTATTTACGTACACAGTGTTGTGCTGCCATCACCATCATCTAGTACCAAAACTCTTCCATCATCCCAAATAGAAACTCTGTCCAATTTAAGCATTAACTCCCCATTCCCTACTCCTGTATTCTACTTTCTGATTGTGAATTTACTTATTCCGTCAGTGAGATCATACAATATTTGTCTTTTTGTGTCTGGCTTATTTCTCATATATCAGAACTTTATTCCTTTTTTCCCCCAGGATAAAATAGTTAACATTTAATGGCACTTGATGTGTCATGAAACATTTTTTCTAGGCTTATTTTTTTTTTAACTTTATTTTTTATATTTAATAATTGAAAATATAAACAATTAAAGACTAAAAGAAAACACAATTGAATAAAAACATACATTTCTCAGTTAAATGTACTGGATACATACATATAAATTTTTTTAATCATACCATATGTTATACAGTATATTTGGTTCATAGTAATGTGTCTTGCTTGCTTCACTCAACATAATGTCCTCCAGGTTTATCCATGTTGTCATATGCTTTATGACTTCATTACTTCTTACAGCTGTGTAATATTCTGTTGTGTAAATATACCACAGTTTATCCATTCATCTGTTGATGGACACCTGGGTTGTTTCCAGCTTTTGGCAGTCTTGAATAATGCTGCTGTTTGATGTCTGTTCGTGTCAGTTGCTCTCAGTTCTGCTGGGTATATACCCAGTAATGGTATTTCAGGGTCATATGGTAAGTCTATATTAAGCTTCTTTAGGAACTGCCAAACAGTTGTTCACAGTGGCTGTACCATTCTGCATTCCCACCAACAGTGAATAAATATTCCTGTCTCTCCACATCTTCTCCAAACACTTGTAGTTCTCTGTCTTTTTAATAGTGGCCATTCTGATAGGTGTGAAATGATACCTCATTGTAGTTTTGATTTGCATTTCCCTAATCATTATGATGTTGAACATTCCTTCATGTATTTTTTTGCCATTTGTGTTTCTTCTTTTGGACAAATGTCTATTCAAGTCTTTTGTCCTTTTTATGGCTGAATAATATTCCACTGTATGTATATACCACTTTCTGTGTTTCTGTTTATTAGTTGATGGATACTTGGGTTGCTTCCATCTTTGGGAATTGTGAATAATGCCTCTATTATTGTGGATTGCTGTTTGCGTTCCAGCTTAACTTTTTTTGGTTATATACCTGGAAATGGGATTGCTGGGTCATATGGTAATTCTATATTTAACTTTCTGAGGAACTGCCAAACTAGATTCCACAGTGGCTGCACTATTTTACATTCCCACCAGCCATCAATGAGTGTTCCTATCTCTCTACATCCTCTCCAACACTTATAATGTTTTTTTATACAGAGATCAAACTTTTTATTTTTATTTTTATTTTTTATTCTCCTTCCTCCCCTCTCCCCAGTGGCTCCCTCATCTGTCTGCTCGTTGTCTGTTCATCTTCTTTTTTTATGAGGCAGCAGAGACTGAACCCAAGACCTACCATGTGGGAGGTGAGTGCCCAACCACTTGAGCCACATCCACTCCCAGCTGGTTGCAGTATTTGCTGGTTGCAGCATCTGTTTATTATGACACTTGCTGTGCCTGCTCATTGTGGCACCTGCTCTTTGCGGTGTCTGTGGCATCTGCTGGTTGCGGTGTCTGCTGGTTATGGAGTCTGCTTGTCGTCTTTAGGAGGTTCTGGGAACCGATCCTGGGAACTCCCATATGGGAGGCGGGCTCACAATTGCTTGAACCACATCTGCTCCCCTGTACTTCTTTTAGTAGTAGCCATTTTAGTGGATATGAATTGGTATTTCTCATAGTTTTGATTTACATTTTCCTAATGGCTAATGAAGTTGAGCATCTTTTCATGTGCTTTCTGGCCTTTTGTGTATCTTCTTTGGAGAGCTAGATATACAAGTCTTTTGTCTGTTTTAAAATTGGGTTGTTTGTCTTTTTTTGTTGTTGAGTTGAAGACTTTTAAAATATATTTGGATATTAAATCCTTATTGGATATGTAGTTTACAAATATTTTCTCCCATTGTATAGGTTGTTATTTTACTTTCATGATGAAGTCCTTTGAGGACTTCAGGTCCCATTTATCTATTTTTTATTCTGTTGCTTGTGTTTTGAGTGTAAAGTCTTGTTGCCTATTGCAAGGTCCTGAAATGATTCCCTATATTTTCTTCTAGGAAGGGCTAGCGAGGGTGCCAGGAATTTCTCCTGCATTTTCTTGGTTTGCATTTAAGACTACATTTTCTTGGTTTATAATAAATGCAGTCCTCTAACTGCACACCCTCGGATCTTGTGGAAGGGATGTAAGTCTTTATATCTTAGTTTGGCACCAGGAAATTGCACCAGGCGCATGGGTGTAGAATCTCAGTGATGCCTATAGAGAGATTGGGGGATGGGCAATATTAACCACAGCAGGGAGAGTGCAATTCACTGGTAATTCACTGGTATTTACCACAATTTACCAGCCTCTTCCTGCTTTTCCCTGGATGCTACACAGTGTTTTACCAGACTCTGAAATTTCAAAACAGTTGATTCAGATAGTTACTTACAGTTTAAATAGTTCTGATGGAATGATTGATTCCTGGAGCTACCTACTTTGCCATCTTCCTGGACATATATTTTTGTATCTCTTGGTATATACCTAGAAGAAGAATTACCTGGTCTTATGATAAATTGATGCTTAACTTTTTCAGAAACTTCTAAACCGTTTCCAAAGTGGTTGTACCTTTTTACCTTCTCACCAGTGATATAATAAAGTTCTCCATTCTCTACATCCTCACCAACCTTTGTTTGCTGTTTTTTTTTTTTAACTTTTAATTTTATTTCTACCCCCCACCCCATTTTCCCTGTTGTCTGCCCTCTGTGTCCATTTGCTGTGTGTTCTTCTGTGTCTGCTTGTATTCTTGTTAGATGTCTCCAGGAACTGATCCTGGGACCTTCTGGAGTGGGAGAGAGGTGATTACTCTCTTGCAGCACCTCAGCTTCCCATTCTGCAATGTCTTCTTATTTTCTTTCCTCTGTGCCTTTTTTTTTTCCTTCCTTTTTTTAATGAGCATTTATTTTTTATTGTATTTTTTGAAGATATAAAGGTCACAAAAATGTTACATTAAGAAATACAGGATGTTCCCACATACCTGACAACCCCCGCCCCACTCCTCCCACTCCTCTGTGTCTTTTGTGTCATCTTGCTGCACCAGCTCTAAGCATCAGCTGGCACTCCTGCACAAGGTGGCTTTTCCCACACGAGGCAGCATTCCCATGCAGGACACAATCTCCCGCGTGGGGCTGCATTCCCGCATGGGCTGGCACTCTGCATGGGCCGGCATGCCGTGTGGGCCAGCTTGCCTCACCAGGAGGCCCTGGGCATTGAACCCTGGGCCTCCTATGTGGTAGACGGGAGCCCAATTGGTTGAACCACATCTGTTTCCCTGTCTGTCTTTAATTTTAACCATTCTGGTGGGTATGAAGAGATACTGAATTGTTGTCAACTTTTGGAAGTATTTTTTCCAGACTCTGTTCTACATGTACATACACGAGCAGGTGTATTCTTCAAATGAGTGTGCTATTAAATTTCTAAGACAATAGTAAGAAGAAAAGGAATAGCTTAAATTCACTGAATGTTTACTGTGTGCTAGGTTATGTGCCAGTTACTTTATTAAAGCTTTATCTCAAGTAGTCCTCAAAACAACCCTATGTAGTTAGGTGCTATCATGATCAACATTTTGCAAATGAAGAAAGTGAGTTTTAGAGTTTGTGTTTTACAGAGCTGGAATATATAACCTTAGGCAGTTTGACTTTACAGCCTAAAAACTGTTTGTCCCAAGATGAAGCAGTCTTGGGAGTTGTGCAGTGCTTTGCTTTTTGGTTTTATGTGGGAATCCTGGCCTGCACTCATAACCACAACACTGTATTTATAAGTACCATATTTAAAAAGGGGAAAGAGGGGCTGCTATAGAAAGACAGGCACTGTCAAGCAAGAAAAGTGAACAACATATTAAAGACATAAAAACAATGCAGTACAAAAAAAATGTGCTCTGTACATTTCAATGACTCTTAAGGGTATTTATGTTCAGTAGGTTCATAATGGCATCTGTGAATCCATCAGACAAAGATCATTTTTTTAAAATCAATTTTATTGATATATATCAACAAAGCATACATTTCATCCAAAGTGCACAATCAGTGGTATTCAGTACAGTCATGTAATTGTGCATTCATTACCTCAGTCATCATTAGAGCATTTTCATTATTTCAGTAAGAATAATAAACAAAAAATGAACAATCAAGAAAATCCATTGGGAAGCAGGCGTGGCTGAACTGATAGAGTGACTGTCTACCATATGGAGGTCCAGGGTTTGATCCCCAGGGCCTCCTGACCTGTGTGGTAAGTGGACCCACGTGCAGTGCTGCTGAATGTGAGAGAGTGCTGTGCCACGCAGGGGTGCCCCCACATAGGGATGCCCCACGTGCAAGGAGTGTGCCCTGCAAGGAGAGCCATCTCGTGTGAAAAAAGCACAGCCTGCCCATGAGTGGCACCACAGACACGGAGAGCTGATACAGCAAGATGACACAACAAAAAAAAAGACGCAGTTTCCCGGTGCTGCTGCATAATGCAAGCAGGCACAGAACACACAGTGAATGGACAGAGAGAGCAGACAACGGGAGAGAGAGAAAGAAAGAAATCTTAAAAAAAAAATCCATCCCTTCTCAATCTCTGTCTGCTTCCTCTGCTGTCCACAGCTCCTATTTCTGGCTAGTTTTGCACAATCACTTTTTTCCCCCTCTTTATAAATTGATTTATATTTATATAGATGGAATCATATAATATGTTACACAGTATATTTAGTTTGTGGTAATGTAATCATATTGTGTTCTTTTGTGTCTTGCTTACTTCACTCAACACAATGTCCTCCAGGTTCATCATGTTGTCATATACTTTACGCCTTCATTTCTTCTTACAGCTAAATAATATTCCATTGTGTGAATACATTACTGTTTTTTTATCCATTCTTAGATTGATGAACACCTGGGTTGTTTCCAACTTTTGGCAATTGTGAATAATGCTGCTGTGAACATTGGTGTACAGATGTCTATTCATGTCACTGCTCTCATTTCTGCTGGGTATATATCCAGTAGTGGTATTGCAGGGTCATGTGCCAAATCTATATTCATCTTTAGGAACTGCCAAACAGTCCTCCACAGTGGCTGTACCATTCTGCGTTCCCACCAACAGCGAATAAGTGTTCCTGTCTCTCTACATCTTCTCCGACATTTGTATTTCCCTGTCTTTTTAATAGTGGCCATTCCGATAGGTGTGAAATGATATCTCATTTTAGTTTTGATTTACATTTCCCTAATCATTAGTGATGTTGAACATTTTTTCATGTGTTTTTTGCCATTTCTTCTTTGGACAAATGTCTATTCAAGTCTTTTGCACATTTTTAATTGTGTCGTTTGTCTTTATTGTTGAGTTGTAACTTCTCTTTATATATCATGGATGTTAAAGCCTTACCAAGATCAGTTTTACTCATTTTTCTTAAGACTTCAGGCAAATTCATATGTATTTCCATGTGATTCTTTGAAATATTTCTAACTAAAATTTTTAAAGTAAAATTTTAATAATTTAAGCTATTCCGAATATTCAACTGTCCTGTGACTCTTTCCAAGGAGTCTGGATAGACAGCTTTTATTGTACTTGTAGTTCTAACCCTTTAAAAATATTTTCACTTGCTTTTTAATATTTTATAGTATTTTCAAATTACTTTAAAACTTGAAATAAAACTAAGATCTTATTAAAATGTATCTTATAGGAAATTACAAATAAGACTAAAAATAACTGATTGCATATATCAATAGCTTCTATATATACAAGCAAAATGTAATTGTCATAGTCTCAAATATTATGTTGTCATTATTTCATATGTTTTATATATATATATACACATCCCTGTTGCTTTCCTATTTAGGTTTTTAATGTCTTTTGTTTAAATGTTTTTGGACATTTGCATTTAAATTGTTCTGTATATAAAATAGCTGTTTTATTAATCCCTGCAAAGTTTTTTATTACGTGTGAGAATTCTTTAAAATAAATTCTTGAGGTCCCTGGGATAGAACGTGATCAATTATACCTCTCATTCCTGTATGTGTGCTCAGTGCAAGTATGCAGCAGAGTATTGAGGAAAATAGGGTGTCTGCTCTCTTTAATTTTACTGGTTTTGTACGGTTTTTGTGAAACCATTCCTTTTCATCTTACCTTTGCGACTTTTTTTTTCTGTTCTAAAAGTAAGAAGCAAAGCTACAAGAACTCCTCTTTATAATTTTATATGCTTTTTAAAAAATTTTTATTTTGTACATTTAATAATTAAAAATATAAATGAAGACTAAAAAGAAAACACAGTTGAATAAAAACATACATTTCTCAATTAAATGTACTAGATACCTATAATTTTTTAAAAATCATACAATATGTTACACAGTATATTTGATTCATAGTAAGGTAGCGTAGAGTATTTGTCTTTTTGTGTCTGACTTGCTTTGCTCAACGTAATGTCCTCCGTGGTCATCCATGTTGTCATATGCTTTATTACTTTATTTCTTCTTACACGATATCCATCGTGTGCATATACCACAGTTTCCTTATCCATTTATCTGTTGATGTACACCTGGGCTGTTTCCAGCTTTTGGCAGTTGGGAATAATGTCACTGTGAACATTTATGTGCAGATATCTGTTTGTGTCATTGCTCTCAGTTCTTCTGGGTATATACCCAGTAGTGGTATTGCAGGGTCATGTCCCAACTCTATATTCAACTTCTTTAGGAACTGGTAAACAGTCCTCCACAGTGGCTTTACCATTCTGCATTCCCACTAACAGTGAAAAAGTGTTCCCATATTTCCATATCCTCTCTAACACTTGTAGTTCTCTGTCTTTTCTGGCCATTCTGATAGGTGTGAAATGATATCTCATTGTAGTTTTGATTTGCATTTCATGAATAACCTTAGTGATGTTGAGCATTTCTTCATGTGGTTTTTTTGCCATTTATGTTTCTTCTTTGGACAAATGTTGTTTGTCTTTTTATTGTTGAGGTGTAACATCTCTTTATATATCCTGGATATTAAACCCTTATTGGGTATGTGATTTCCAGATATTTTCTTCCATGAGTTCGCTGCCTTTCAGCCTTTTGACAAAGTCCTATAAGGTGCAAAAGTGTTTAATTTTGAGGAGGTCTCATTTATCTATTTTTTCTTTTGTTGCACATGCTTTGGGTATAAGGTCCAAGAAACCACCACCTACTACAAGGTCTTGAAGATGTTTCCCTACATTTTATTCTAGTAGTTTTATGGTCCTGCTTTTTTATTTATGTCTTTGATCCATTTTTAGTTGATATTCTTGTATAGGGAGTGAGATAGGGGTCCTCTTTCATTCTTTTGGTTATAGATATCTAGTTCTCCCAGCACCATTTTTTGAAGAGACTGTTTTGTCCTGTTAACATTAACTTTGTAGGTTTGTCAAAAACCAGTTGACTATATAGGTGAGGGCTTATTTCTGGATTCTCATTTCTATTCTACTGATTGATGTGTCTATCTTGATGCTAGTACCATGCTGTTTTGACCACTGTAGCTTTGTAATATGTTTCAAGGTTAGGCAGTGCAATTCCTCCCACATCGCGTTTCTTTTTTAGAATGCTTTGGCTACTTGGGTGCACTTTCCTTTCCAAATGAATTTGGTAATTGTCTTTTCTAATTCTGTAAAGCAATCTATTGGGATTTGATTGGTATTGCATTGAATCTATAAGTCAGTTTGGGTAAGATTGACATCTTCACAATATTTATTCTTCCAATCCATGACCACGGAATGTCTTTCCATTTGTTTAGGTCTTTAAAAATTTCTTTTAGCACTGTTTTGTAGTTTGTTTCATATAGGTTCTGTACTTCTTAGGTTAAAATAATTCCTAGGTATTGAGTCTTTTTGTTGCTACTGAAAAGAGAATTTTTCCTGATTTCATCCTCATATTGTTCAGTACTAGTGTACAAAAACATTACTGATTTTTGTGTATTGATCTTGTATCCTGTCACTTTGCTGAACTCATTTATTAGCTGAGGTAGTTTTGTTGTGGATACTTAAGGATTTTCTAAGTACAGGATCATGTCATCTGCAAACAGTGAGTTTTGCTTTTTCTTTTCCTATTTGGAGGCTTTTAACTTTTTTTTTCTTGTCTAATTGCCTTAGTTAGAACATCTAGTACAATGTTGAATAACATTGGTGACAATAGGCATCCTTGTCTTGTTCCTGATCTTAGAAGGAAAGCTTTCAACCTTTTCTCATTGAGTGTGATGTTGGCTGTGGGTTTTTCATATATGCCTTTTATCATATTGAGGAATTTTCCTTATAGTCCTATCTTTTGAAGTGTTTTTATAAAAAAAGGATGCTCGATTTTGACAAAGACCTTTTCTGCATTGATTGAGATGATCATGTGATTTTTTTTTCCTTCAATTTGTTAATGTGCTGTATTACGTTGATTGATTTTCTTATGTTGAACCAGCCTTGTGTACCAGGAATAAATCCCACTTGGTCGTGATGTATAAGTCTTTTGATAAGCTGTTGGATTTGATTTGCAAGTATTTTGTTGAGAATTTTTGCTTCTATGTTCATTAGAAAGATAGGTCTGTAATTTTCTTTTCTTGTAATATCTGTATCTGGCTTTGGTATAGGGGTGATGTTGGCTTCATAAAATGTGTTGGGTAATTTTTCTTTCTCTTCAATTTTTTGGAAGCGTTTAAACAGGATTGGTGTTAATTCTTTTCGAAATGCTTGGTAGAACTCACCTGTGAAGCCATCTGATCCTGGACTTTTCTTTGCTAGAAGATTTTTTTTTTTTTTTAAGATTTATTTATTTATTTAATTTCCCCCCCTCCCCTGGTTGTCTGTTCTTGGTGTCTATTTGCTGCATCTTGTTTCTTTGTCTGCTTTTGTTTCTTTGTCCGCTTCTGTTGTCGTCAGCGGCACAGGAAGTGTGGGTGGCGCCATTCCTGGGCAGGCTGCACTTTCTTTTCACGCTGGGCGGCTTTCCTCACGGGCGCACTCCTTGCACGTGGGGGCTCCCCCACGCGGGGGACACCCTTGCGTGGCACGGCACTCCTTGCGCGCATCAGCACTGCGCATGGCCAGCTCCACACGGGTCAAGGAGGCCCGGGGTTTGAACCGCGGACCTCCCATATGGTAGACGGACGCCCTAACCACTGGGCCAAAGTCCGTTTCCCTGCTAGAAGATTTTTGATGATGGATTCAATCTCCTTAAATATGATTGGTTTGTTAAGTTCTTATATTTCTTGTAGCGTCAGTGTAGGTTCGTTTTGCATTTCTAGGAATTTGTCCATTTCATCTAGGTTATCTAGGTTAGTTGGCATACAGTTTCTCATAATATCCTCTTACGATTCTTTATTTCTGTGGGGTCAGTTGTAACTTCCCCCTTTCATTTCTGATTGTATTTATTTGCCAAATCTTCTCTCTTTTTTTCTTTTTTACTCTTGCTAGGTGTTTGTCAATTTTATTGATCTTCTCAAAGAACCAGTTTTTGGTTTTTTTGGTTTTCTCTCTTTAGTTTTTTTTTTGTTCTCAATTTCATTTATTTCTGCTCTAATCTTTATTATTTCTGTTCTTCTGCTTGCTTTGGGATTTCTTTGTTGTTCTTTTTCTAGTTTCTCTAGTCATTCAGTTAAATCTTTGAGTTTAGCTCTTTCTTCCTTTTTAATATATGCATTTAGGGCTCTAAATTTCCCTCTCAAGACTGCCTTTCTATATTCCATAAGTTTGTTTGTTTTTAACACCCCCCCCGCCATTGTCTTTTCTCTTTGTCCATTCACTGTGCGTTCTGTGTCTGCTTGCATTCTTGTCAGCGCCACTGGGAATATGTGTCTCTTTTTGTTGTGTCATCTTGCTGCGTCAGCTCTCCATGTGTGTGGTGTCACTCCTGGGCAGGCTGCACTTTTTTCGCGTGGGGTGGCCCTTTTGCCGGGCACACTTCTTGCGCGTGGGGTTCCCCTACGCAGGGGACATGCCTGCATGGCACGGTACTCCTTGCACACATCAGCACTGCACATAGGCCAGCTCACCACACAGGTCAGGAGGCCCTGGGTTTGAACCCTGGACCTCCCATATGGTAGGTGGATGCTCTATCACTTGAGCCAAATCTGCTTCCCCCCATCAGTTTTGATACATTGTGTTTTCGTTTTCATTTCTCTCAGTAAATTTACTGATTTCACTTGCAATTTCTTCTTTGACCTACTGATTATTTAGGATTGTGTTGTTCATTCTCCATACATTTGTGAATTTACTTTTTCCTATTATTGATTTCCAGTTTCATTCCATTATGATCATAGAAGGTGCTTTGTATAATTTCAGCCTTTCTATATTTATTGAGAGCTGCATTGTGCTCTAACATGTGGTCTGTCCTGTAGAAAGATCCATGGGCACTTGAGAAGAATGCATAACCCGCTGAGTTTGGATACCATGTTCTGTAAATGTTTGTTAGGTCTAACTTGTTTATCATATTGTTTCAAGTTCTCTGTTTCCTTGTTGATCTTCTGTCTAGTTGTTCTATCTAATGATGTGAGTGAGTGTCAGAGTCTCCAGCAGTTATTGTAGAGATGTCTATTTCTCCCTTCAGTTTTCCCGGTTTGTCTTGTGTATTTTGGGGCACCCTGGCTAGGTGCATAGATAATTATGACTGTTATATCTTCCCTTGGATTGTCCCTTTTATTAATATATAATGGCCTTCTGTATCTCTTATAACTTTTTTGCCTTTAAAGTCTGTTTGTCTGATATTAGCCTAGCTACCCCTGCTCTTTTCTGGTTACTGCTCATGTGGAGTATCTTTTTCCAACTTTTCACTTTCAATTGGTTTGTATCCCTGGATCTAAGGTGAGTCTCTGTAAGCAGCATATGTATGGCTCATGTTTTTTAATCCATTCTGGCAGCCTATATCTTTTGATTGGAGCATTTAATCCATTTACGTTCAATAATATTACTATAAATGCACTATTTACTTCTTCCATTTTATTCTTTGGTTTTCATTATGTCATATTTTTGTTTGTCTTATTACTCTTGGTTATCCTTTCTGACATTCTTCTGTACTCTCCATGGAGCCTGTCTCCTGTCTTTTTCTTTTGTGTTCTAAGGCTTCTGATTCAGAGCAGGCAACATCATCCCAAAAGCCCCCGAATTGAGGAATGAACAAATATAAAGGGGGGAATGCAACCAAGGACCAAAGCAGATTTAGTATTATGGTAATGGAAGAACTTGCAACAATGATAGTGGTTATCAGAAGTTCTGAGGGGAGAGAAAGGGAAGAACAGGTGGAACATAGGGCATTTTTAGGGCACTTGAATTGTTCTGCATAATACTGCAATGGCATATACAGGACATAATACATTTTGTCAAAACCTATAAAATTGTACAATGCAAGTGTAAGCCTTGGCTAGTACCAATTCTTCAATATTGGTTCATCAATTATAACAAATGTACCACATTGTATTAGTCAGCCAAAAGGGTGCTGATGCAAAGTACTAGAAATCTGTTGGCTTTTGTAAAGGGTAGATATCTGGGGTAGAAGCTTACAGTTACAAGGCCCTAAACAGTCCAACTCATATTTTTTCTGTTCCTGCCTCTATCCTAGTCACTCTTTATTTATCTGACTATTGGAGAAAGTTCTTGAATGATAAATTAGAAGAAAAGCTATTTATGTTCATAATATCTAGCACATGCATCCATTAAAAAGTGAAGATGCCAGGGTTTTCTGTCTTAAACTTTTGTACATGGTTATTTCTTCTTCACTTAGTTATTTTCCTTGAGAATTGTTAAGGCAAATATATGTTTTTTAGTTCTCAATTTTCTTTTATATTTCAAAACGCCTACTTGATTGGGCAGTTAATATGCAAAATTCTGGTTTCTCTAAGAAAATGTTAGGTCATCACATTCTTCACTATTATAATCTTTTTGTTTGGTTTTTATTGGTTTGAATAAAACATTTCTTTATGACGGATTGGTTAGTCTTTTTCTGTTTTATTACTACATTAAATTATGTTTTATGAATAATTACCAAAGTTTTAAATATTATATTATTAAATGGAATATCCTCTCATTTCCTTTTTTTTCTTCTTCCTCAAATGGTTTCTGCCAATTTAGTCTCATTGCAGTTTTCTGTCTTTGACATTTATTAAAGTCCGTTTGTATTCATTGATAGCAAATAAGGACCTTGTTTGATTTTACCCCTCATCGATACCAAATGCTATTCTGTATAATTGTTATAACTCACAAGTTTATTTGACTGAAACTTCACAATCTAAAGGCTTTGTTGATTCAAGAAATTACAGTCCCCAAATATTTTGTCAAGTACAATCCCTATTATTTTGACTTTCCAGGGGGTGTATAAGAAAATTAAAATATTTTTGAGTTTGAAAATTAAATGTTGTCAAGGATATTTGCCTTTCCTTGATTCTTAAAATTTTTAGTTTTTTAATTCTTTTTATTCTGAGGTTTTCATTTTTAAAATTCTTATCACTACATTCAGTCCTCATATTTGAACCACTCCTTTTATGTTGATTTCTTTACTAATTCTCCTTCTCCTTCCTCCATTTGAAGCCCTCAGACTGTCAGCTTTGATACATGAAAACAATCTTGAGTCATAAAAACATTGTAAAGCAATTAAGACAATTAAAAAATAATCAGAGAAATGTGGAAATGCACATTAGCATCTGATTAAGAACCCTTGATATGACCTCCCAAAGACCACTAAATTGTGGAAATGGAGGAAAATTTACTGCTCTGTGGAAAACCAGATTGATGATAGTTGTTTTTTTTTTTTTTTTTTTAATGTACTTTGTTTTCAGATAAGTTTTAGATTACAGAAAAGTTAAATCAAAATTATAGGTGGGAGGAATGGATGTGGCTCAAATTTATGGGTGGGGGGAATGGATGCCAACCTCCCACATGGGAGGCTCTGGGTTCAGTTCCCAGTGCCTCCTAAAGAAGAAAACCTGACATGACAAGCAGACACAATGAGTGGAGAGCAGATGTGGCTCAAGCAGTTGGGCACCTACTTCCTCCGTGGGAGGTCCCCGGTTCTATTCCTAGTGCCTCCTAAAGAAGACGATCAGACAACAAGCAGACACAATGAGCAGTGACAATGAACAGACACAGCAAGCAGACAACAAGCAGAGAGACAAAGGAGCCGTTTTGGGGGCGGGGGATGAGGGAAAAAAAAGTGTAGGTGGAGCAGATGTGGCTTAGGCAGTTGAGTGTCTGCTTCCCACATGGGAGGTCCTGGGTTCAATTCCCAGTGCTGCCTAAAAACAAACAATAAGCAAAACAAATGAAAAAACCAACTTAGGAGAGCTGATGTGGCTCAGTGGTTAGGTGCCCGCTTTCCTCACGGGGTCCCAGGTTCAATCTGGGTTCACAGAGCCTCAAAAAAAAAAGGCATAGGGGATTCCTTTATAACCCACTCCCTCGCCTCCCACATTTCCTTATTAATAATGTCTTACAGTATTGTGTGTGGCCTGGCAGTTTGATATTATTTATGAATTCTGAAAAGAGATATTGATTATGTTTGTAAACTGGTCTGTTTCTCTGGGCATGATAACCTTTTGAATGTATTAGATTCAGCCGAGGACGTCTGATTAAATTATGTTACTGTTAGGGTTTTGAGTCAACCATGTTATTAGAATGCAAGTTAGCACTGAGTCCCAGCCCCCTTGGGCTGATAATACAGACTCTCACACGGAAGTAGACACACACAAGCAGATATGCTGGAAGAGATAGTGCTCCATAGACATGGCCCTGTGAAGAGAGATGAAACTGATAGTGTACAGCTGACCTTATGAAGAGCACAGAGCAGAGCAGCTGAGCCCAGAAAGAAAGGAGCCCTAGGGAGAGAGAGATGAGCTTTATGCCAGCCTACAGCTGAGATGGGAACAAGCTGGGACCATGGAGCCTTAAGAGGAAAGAGGAAGGCTGAACCCTTGCATAGATTGCCTGCCATCTTGCGTCAACACGTGGCAAAGACTTTGGTGAGAAAGTACCTCTTATGGTACCTTGAGTTGGACTGTTTAGGGCCTTGTAACTGTAAGCTTCTACCCCAGATATCTACCCTTTACAAAAGCCAACAGATTTCTAGTACTTTGCATCAGCACCCTTTTGGCTGACTAATACAATGTGGTACATTTGTTATAATTGATGAACCAATATTGAAGAATTGGTACTAGCCAAGGTTTACACTTGCATTGTACAATTTTATAGGTTTTGACAAAATGTATTATGTCCTGTATATGCCATTGCAGTATTATGCAGAACAATTCAAGTGCCCTAAAAATGCCCTATGTTCCACCTGTTCTTCCCTTTCTCTCCCCTCAGAACTTCTGATAACCACTATCATTGTTGCAAGTTCTTCCATTACCGTAATACTAAGTCTGCTTTGGTCCTTGGTTGCATTCCCCCCTTTATATTTGTTCATTCCTCAATTCGGGGGCTTTTGGGATGATGTTGCCTGCTCTGAATCAGAATAGGAGGGGGTTTAGATTTTATGGGGCAGATGAAGGAACTGTTTTGCTTGCAGTTGTAGATATTCTTTGTTTTTTGGGGGGCTAGGAGTTGTTCATCATCATTAAGTTAGTTGTCCTGGGCGAGGCCGATGAACTGGAGAGTAGGTATTGGCAGCAACTCTTCTGAGATTCAGGACTCAAATGGCATATGAACAGACTGAAAATTTAAGTCTCTGGGACATATATTTAATGGGTATAATGCTAATTATAAGTTCAGGTAAAAGGTGTAGAAGAATCGTGTAGGGAAATTACAAATGAGTCTAACTCTGTTACGTTGGGGGAACAGATTATCATGTATTGCAGAGTAAGACCTACTGACGAGGTGCTAATTTCATAAGGCTGTGAGTTGCCTGTAGTGTCTAGACATTTCTAGAACCCTTGGGAGCATCCCTGTATGAGGTTTTGCTTACGTGGCAGCTAGTGAGATCTGCCTGAGATGTGCAAGAGTAGTCTCTGAAATGTCCTCCCAGCTCACTCTGAAATTTCTTAACTGTAAAAACTCCTTTGTATTTAATGTTTTCACCCTCTTGGTCAAGGTCTTTATCCAAATGAATCACTGGTTGGCCCTTGGTAGTTATCCCACAATGCCAGGGAAGGCTCATCCCTAAGAGTTATGTCTCAAGTTATGGGGGAAGGTACTGAGATTATTTGCTGAGTTTGGTTTAGAGAAAGGCTACATTTGAGTAACAAGTTGGCTTTCAATGAGGTAATTCTCAGGCATTAGTTGTTATTAGGTTAAGTTTCACTTTTACAAGCATTACTATCAAATGCCTAGCATATTGGACTTTTTTTTAAAAATTTATTGAAGTATATCACTCATATATAAACATACATAAATAATAAGTATATAGTAATAGTTGTGAACTTACAAAACAAACATGTAAAACACCATACAGGACTCTCATATACCCTACCCTACCAGCAATACCTTGCATTGTTGTTAAATATTTTTAACTTATAATTGAAGAGGATCCTCAAAATTTTACTACTAACCAAAGTATTTCCCCCAACGTACCCTATTAACTTTATATCATTTATATATGAACATACATAAACAATAAGTGTATAATAAAAGGTGTGAACTTACAAAGCAAACATTTGTAACATCATGAAGGGGTCCCATACATCAACCCTCCACTAATACCTTGCATTGTTGTGAGACGTTTCTTACAAATTATGAAAGAATATTGTCAAAATCTTACTAATTATAGTCCCTTATCTTACATGTGGTGGATTTTTCACCCAACCCACCCTATTATTTTTTAAATATATTTTTGTGACAGAAGTTGTAAACTTATAAAACAATCATGCACATGTGCAGAATTCCCAAACATCCCTCTATAAACACACCACACTGTGGTGGAATATTTGTTACAGAAAAGATAATATCAGGTGGTGGACTTGGCCCAGTGGTTAGGGCATCTGTCTACTACATGGGAGGTCCGCGGTTCAAACCCCGGGCCTCCTTGACCCGTGTGGAGCTGGCCCATGCGCAGTACTGATGCATGCAAGGAGTGCCGTGCCACTCAGGGGTGTCCCTGCTTAGGGGAGCCCCACGTGCAAGGAGTGCGCCCCGTAAGGAGAGCCACCCAGCGTGAAAGAAAGTGCAGCCTGCCCAGGAATGGTGCAGCACACACAGAGAGCTGACACAACAAGATGACGCAACAAAAAGAAACACAGATTCCAGTGCCACTGTCTACAACAGAAGCGGACAAAGAAGATGCAGCAAATAGACACAGAGAACAGACAATCAGGGTGGGGGCGGGGAAGGGGAGAGAAAGAAATAATCTTAAAAAAAAAAAAAAAGATAATATCATCTGGTTGTTACCATGCCCATAGTGTACATTTGGCACACATTTTCTATACTGCCCCATTATCAACACAGTACATCTTTGGCATAGATGCAAGAATATTATATTATTACTGCTAACCACAGTCCATAGGTCACTCAGTTGTATTTTTCCCATCTTCTCCACATTCTCACCACCCTGCAATAGTAATGTACATCTGCTCTAGCTCACAAAGAACACTCTTGTATCTGTACCCAACCATAATTCTCATCCACCTCTTGGTTTACTGTGCTATTCAGTTCCTAGATTATTCTCTAGCATTCAGTCAACTGGAAATGACTACCATTTTCAGCCATATTCCCATTTACAAAGTAGCTGTTACTCACTGTGTGCTCCCATCCACTCTATACATTTCCACACTTGTACAGTAAAGCTAATTAAAATTTTGACATGCATTAAACATCAGTAGTCCATCTCAGTGCTACTCTTATCTCCTTTAAGAATCTACCACCTACCACCAGGACTTGAAGATATTTTCCTACAGTTTCTTCTAGACTCTTTATGGTTCTGGCATTTATTTTTAGGTTTTTGATCCATTTTGAGTTAATTTTTGGATAAAGTGTGTTGTAGTTTGATATAGTTATGAATTCCAAAAATAGATATTGCATTATGTTTGTAAACTGGTCTGTATCTGGGCATGATTAAGTTATGAATAGGGTTTTGATTGGGCCATGTCATTAGGGTGTTGAGTCCCCATCCCTTGGTAAAAGGCATGATAAAAGATAAAAGATAAAAGGCATGACAAAAGACAGAGTTGGAGCTTTTTGATGCTTGGCATTTTGATATTGGAGTTTTGATTTGGAGTTTGATGCTAGAGTCTTGAGCTGGAGCCCCAGGAAGTAAGCCCCCAGAGGAAAGAAAAGCAAGCCCTGGGAAGAGAGGACTTGAGCCAGGAGAAGACATGGAGGAATAGAGTCTGCTCCTTAGACATGGCAGAAACCCTGGGGAGAGAGACAGAGCCGTTCACCTGATAGTCTACAGCTGACCTTGTGGAGAGGGCAAAGCCTAGAGGGCCTCATAGTCTGCAGCTGACCTTGTGGAGAAAACAGAGGACCTGAGCCCAGAGAAAAGCAAGGCCTGGGAAGAGACGAACCCAGGAAGCCTGAACCCTTACAGACTTCAACAGTCATCTTGCTCCAACACATGTAAATAGACTTTGTTGAGGGAAGTAATTTATGCTTTATGGCCTGGTATCTGTGAGCTCCTGCCCCAAATAAATATCCTGTATAAAAGCCAGCAGGCTTCTGGTATTTTGCATTAGCAAACCTTTGACTGACTAATACAAGGTGTGAGATAGGGGTCCTCTTTCCTTCTTTTGGCTATGACTGTTTCAGCACCAGTTGTTGAATGGACTGTTCTGCCCGAGCAGTGTGGGTTTGACAGGCTTGTCAAAAATCACTTGACCATACATGTGAGAGTCTGTTTCTGAACCATCAGTTTGGTTCCATTGGTCTGTGTGTCTGTCTTTATGCCAATACCATGCTGTTTTTGCCACTATAACTAGGTAATATGATTTAAAGTCTGGAGTTGAGAGTTTGCTTTTCCTTTTTAAGGTGTTTTTGGTCTATTCAGGACCCCTTACCCTTCCAAATAAGTTCGGTAATCATGTTTTCAATTTTAAAAAAATGGTGGTGGAATTTTTATCAGGATTGCATTGAATCTGTATATCAATTTCAGTAATTGATATCCTAATGATATTTAGTCTTCCTGTCTGTGAGCATGGGCCTTTTTTTATTTCTTTTAACACTGAATTGCAGTTTTTTGAATACAAGCGCTTTACATTGTTGGTTAAGTTTATTCCTGACTATTTGAGTTTTATCTGTCATATTTTATTTTCACCACTCTTTTGACACTTTTAGTTACTTTTATTGATATAATCTTCATTTCTAGACACTCTTCCAGGCCTCTCTCTTCTGTCTTTTCTTTTCAGGCTCTAGCGTACCTTCTAGTATTTCCCGAAAATCTGGTCTCTTGGTTAGAAATTCTCTGTTTCTGTTTATCTGTGAATATTCTAAACTCACCCTCATTTTTGAAAGAATGTCTTGTTGGATGTAAGATTCTTGGCTGGAAGTTTTTCTTTTGTAGTATCTTAAATATATCATACCACTGTCTCCTTGCCTCCATGGTTTCAGGTAGGAAATCAGCAGTTAATCTTCCTGGTTATCCCTTATATGTTATGCATTGCTTTTCTCTTGCTGTTCTCAGAATTCTCTCTTTGTCTTTGGCATTTGACCTTCTAATTACTATATGTCTCAGTGTTGATCTATTTGGATTTTTTTGCATAAGAGTACATTGTGCTTCTTGGACATGGATATCTATGTTCTTTAATAGGGTTGGGAAATTTTTCACCATTATTTCTTCAAATATTCCTTTTCCCTTCTCTTCTTCTGAGACACCCATGACATGTATGTTTGCATGTCTCTTGCTGTTGTTTAGTTTCCTAAGACCTTGTTCATTTCTTTCCATTCTTCATCTGTTCTTTTGTATGTTCACTTTCAGAGGCCATTTATTCAAACTCACCAATCCTTTCTTCTGCCTCCTCAAATCTATTATATGATCCCAGTGTTTATTTACTTTCATTTATTGTGCCTTTCATTCCCATAAGATATGCTATATTTCTATGTATGCCTTCAAGTTTTTCTTTGTGCTCATCCAGTGTTGTCTTAATATCATTAATCTCTTTAGCCATCTCATTGAATTTATTAAGGAGATTTGTTTGACCATCTATGATTAGTTGTCTCAACTCCTTTTTGTCATCTGGAGGCTTATCATGTTCCTTTAACTGGGCCATAGCTTCCTGTCTCTTGGTGTAGATTGTAATTTTTTGTTGGGGTCTTGGCATCTGGATTATTAAGAGTATTTATTCTGGGTGCAGTTTTTCTCTTTAGTTTGGGGCTTTTTGTCCTTTCTCCCTTGCTGGTTGTGCAGTAGGAGCCAAGATTATAATTGGTGCTATAAGCTGTGGAAGCTCAGTCTGTCCTCATTGTGCCAGGGACCAGTGAAGCTTCTCCCAACTTTCTTCTTTGCCAGCGGTAGGGACAGAGTCACCGCTGTGTGGAATAATCCGAGTCATGCAGGCCTGGACTTTAGTTGCCCAGAGAGACTGCTGAAGCTTCATGCCCTTTCTCCTCTGCCTGGGGTGAGGATGGAGCTCTAGGTGTGGGCAGCAGTCTGTGCAGTGCAGGTCCAGGATTACCTCACTTGCCCTGGTAGACTTCTAGTTACTCAGTCTGTACCAGATGTACCTGCATTTACCTATATAGGCTGGTGTCAGGCCTGTCAGCCTTCTCCTTGCCAGAGGTGGGGCTGAAGCCTGGGCTAGGGCTGCAGGCTGATCTGGGTGAAAGAAACCGGTTCCTACCGTCACTGTAATTTTTGGTCAGCCTGGCTTCCCCTCAGGCTGGGGGCAGAGTCAAAATGGCGGCCACCAGCCACTCTCCGACTTGGACAGGTTTAAACTTTAGCTGTTCTTAGGGTTATACTTTAGCCAGCCAGATTTACTAATCATTAGCTGAAATTGGTGGCCAGCCATCTCTTCTCCTTTTTTTCAGAAATGGAGCTTCAAATTCCAGCCACAGAATAGCTCCTGAGTTACTTATGCTATCAAAACAGGATAATCATCAGCCTCCGTGGCTTTGCTGTTAATTTCCCAGAGAGGCTGGGGCAGGTCCCTCAGCTTCCTCCCTCTCGGAGGTGGGGCTGGGGCTTAGGCTAGAGCTCCAGTCTGATCTAGATGGATAGAACCGGTCCCTATCAGCACGGTGATTTTCAGTCCACCCCACTTCCCCTTGTGCCAGGTGTGGAGTTAAGATGGCGGTTACCAGCCTCTTTCTGACTTGGACAGGTTCAAACTTTAACTGTCCTTAGTATTATTCTTTAGCCTGTGGAATTTACTCATCAGTAGCTGAAGTTGGTGCCCAACCATCTCTTCCTCCGCCATATCGGAAGTGGAGCTCTCAATTCCAGCTGCAAAACAGCTCCCAAGGTGGCCTGTGCCTCCAGTGGAGGATGGGCACTGGCCTCCATAGGGAGAAGCCCTCTACTTACGAATATTCTCTGCAGATGGGCATTCTCTCCTTCCATTACTTCAAGGATGTTAAGGATGCTCTTCTTTGTCTCCTGGAGCCCCTAAACAGGTGCTTCAGCTAATTCCAGATAGCTCTGGGTGTTTACTAACTGCCCTGTAACGGGAGCTGACTCTAGGAGCTCCTTACTCTGTTGCCATCTTGCTGGTTGTCTGGTCTGTTTTCTTTTTATTAGGCACTGCCTATATACTCAAGAGATTTTAGCCACTCTATTTGAGAAAGTATCAGGACTCCCCAACATGGGAGCTCAATTTTTGTTGGTTTTTATATGGCTTTCTACCCATCGAGAAAACACTGAATGACTATATAGAAACACATTCATTTTCCATAGTGGTATGGCCCAGGTGTTTCCCTCCCCACACATCTACCTACCACCCACCCCCTGCACCATAGATCGATCCCACAAGAACACTCCTACCATTGTATTCTCATCACAGTCCTCAGCCTCCCCAGAGTCCATCAGGCCACACATTCACCTGTTATATCATCCAGCCCTCTCTCAAGTTCCATGTATTATCCAACCCTATTCCCTCTTCCCACTCACACTCATATTCCAACTGTTGGAGAAAAACGGCACTTACTGGGACATGGAGACTGATATGACCACAGGCAGAGAATTTATTGAGAAGCTCTCCCAATGGAGGGGTTCTGAAGAACAAACTTCAGTCCCCCCACTAGGATTGTGGAGGTCTGAAGAGAGACTTCAGCCCACTCCTGGAAGGAGGAGGATTTGAATTTATACAGGACTTTCCTAGGTGGAGAAATGATAGTTGGTGGGAGGGGGTTGAGGGTCCGAGTGAGGTGCAGGAACCAATAGGAAGCCCTAGAGGTGAATATTTTCCCTGATATGGCTAGAGGATATTGGGTTAGAGAGTTATGGTTTCTTTATCTCCCTCTGATATGCAGGTAGGGAAGTCTCCATTTCATTTTACTCCTGTCTCTATGTGGTTTCTTTGTTTAATCTGTGGGGAAATGCCATGCCCTTAGACACGTAGGTTATGGGGGATGGGATTAGCCTTTCCCCTGTGCATTTCAGGGGAAACTGAGCTACAGCTTGTTAATTATTACAAGCCTCTAACACCAACACTATCAACCCCTTTAACCAGCAGTGAGTTATATATGTGAATGTGGCTAAGAGGGGAAAATTTAGGTTGTATATATGTTACTAGAATAAAACTTAAAGGAAAAAACACGGACTCATACAACACAATGAACCCTGTTGTAAATGATAGACTATAGTTAATAGTACAATTATAAAAATGTTCTTTCATGAATTATAACAAACGTACCACACCAAAAAAACAAAACAATCAGAAGTATTTTTGAGAGAGCTCACTGGCGGTTGTATATTTCAAATTGCAAAGGGAACCTTAATTTTCATCTCAAATCAACCCTAAGACAAGAATGGTATTAGGTTTCAGAAGATTTTATTTCCATATTTATATTCATTAGAGCCTTTCCAACACATTCAGAAGATGTAAGAAAAACTGATTCAAGAGTACAGGTTTTCTTGATGTTTATTAAAATTTCAGTAGTGTTAACTGGTATACCTTTACTTTTCCAAATTCTTGGGTCTATATCCTTTTTATAGTTGGTTATTTTGTCCTTTTCAATTATATTGAAACTTGCCTAAGAACAATGTATATTATTTAGAACTTTTAAGTACTTACTGTTACTTGTTAATGATAGCTTGTGTTGTGTATGTGGGTGATAATGCCCATTAATTAGCTATTTTCTGTTAAAAAGCTAATTAGTGAATTTTTCTGTGCTTATTAGGGACATAGTTCTAGATACTAGATACTAGAGATACTAGGACTCAGCCTTCAAAGAGTATGTAATTTCCTGGGGGAAAACAGATTTGTTGTAAATAGATGTTATGAGCGCTAAATGGGAGTGTGGTAGACACACATGAAATTGATAGAAATCCAAAGTCAGAATCAATTGGTTCTTTCCAGGAGTAATGGTAGGTAGGGGAATGGCTTAGGAACAACTTTATAGAGGGTTCACCCTAAATATCAGGCAGATGAGGATGCTGTAGAAGAACACTACAGGCAGAAGAAAGACTTGAGCATAGAGGTATGAGATACCATAGCTGCATTTGAACTGCAGGAAATTGAGTGAGAGTGTTACTATAGTTTGGTAGAAGGGATGAAGGGAAAAATGAATCTGGGGAAAAAAGCAGTGGCCAGATCATTGAAGACTTTTTAATCCCATGCTAAGGAGTTTAGACTTCTTCTTATAGAAGTAGAGAAATTATGACTTTGCATTTCTGAAAAGGTACTGTTGGCATTATGAAAAATAGATTTCCAGGAATCACTGTGGGCAGTGAGACCAGTTTTAATAAAGCTATTGCCATAGCCTAGGTTTGAATTTGAGGCAGTGAATATGGTGTGCTTCATAACTGTTTTGATGTGAGAAATGAGGAAAGGAAAGCTATTTAGTGTGTCTCTGAGGTTTCTAACAGGAGTGATTTGAGTTTGTTGACTCTGTTCGCCAAAAATGGCAATATAAGAAAATGAGTACGTTTGAGATGAAGGGACGGAGGAAGAAAATGGATTTAGTTGTGGATAAGTTGAGTTTGAGGCACATGTGGGACATTTAGGTAAAGATATTTATCTGACAGTTGTTTATAATGTCACAAAAGCTTAGGAGAGAGATCTGAACTGTAGATAGAGGTTTAGATGTTATCAGAATGTACTTAGCCACTTAGATCCTTTTGGAGAATTGGAAATGTATAATTAAGTTGCACATTAAATTTACTCTCATTCATTGCTTTCTTCAAGACAAATTTGTTAAGTACCATTTGTTCCTGATTTTATACACTAGGCCCAAGGATTATAAAGATATAAAGTATGATTTTGGTTGTTAAGGAGCAAATTTGGGGGGATGACACAAATATTTTAATATAAAGTAAGTGCTCTGACAGTGATAAGCAGAGGAAGCTATGGGACTAGTGAAGTGTAATTAGATAAGCTTGGAAGTACAGAAGAGACTCCTTGGAGATGATAGTTGAGTTTAATCTGAAAGATGAGTATGTGTTTGCAGGAAATGATGTATGGGAAAAAGTATTCTGGGTGAGCATCATTAGGTAAGGCATGAATAGCTGAAAAAAACATGAAGTTTTGGAGAGAGTTGCCCAGAAGATTGTCATTTTACAAGTTTTAAATGTGCAGCAGAAATGGTTAGAGATGAGACTCATGGATAGTGTTACAGGTAGTGGTGAAGAACATAGATGGAGAACTAATGGAAGATTTTCTGTTGGGGAGTGTCATAGAACATATGACTGAAGCTGAGTCTCAAAAGACTCTTGTTTCTAAGAATTTATGTATTGCACTAATTTCTTCATATGTGAAATCCTAAAATATTCTTTTACGTCTGCTTTATTTCATTTTACATGATGTCTTGTAGCATGTAGCAGTGTATCAGAACAATGTTTCTTTTTATAGCTGATAACATTTCATTGTACTGTATGTATTTACCATATTTTCTTTATTCATTCAACTGCTGATGGACACTTTGAGTTGCTTCCATCTTTTGACTGTTGTGAATAATGCTGCTCTGAACATTTGTTGTAAAAATATCTAAGTCCCTGCTTTCATTCTTATATTCCTGAAAGTGGGATTGCCAGGTCATATGGTAATGAGGAACCTCCAAATTGTTTTCCATAATGATTGTATCATTTTGTATTCCTACCCACAATGCACAAATGTTACTGTTTACCTGCATCCTTGTCAACACTTGGTACTTTACATTTTAAAAAATAGCCATTCTAGTGGACGTGAACTAGTATCTCATTTTGCTTTTGTTTTGCATTTCCCTAATGACTGATGACGATGAGCATCTCTTCATGTTTTTATTGGCTATTTGTATATCTTTTTTGGAGAAATGTCTATTTAGGTCCTTTGCTAGTTGTAGGTGTTTACTTATTCTGGATATTAATCCCATATCAGATATTGATTTCCAACTATTTTTTCCAATTCTCTATGCTGTCTTTTCACTTTTGGTGATGTCCTTTGAGGCAAAAAAGTTATTAATTTTGATGAAGTCCAAATTATCTACTTTTTCTTTTGCTGCTTGTATACTGTTTAAAAGTTTTTTTCCTTTTAATATATATTCTAGATACAAGTCCTTTGCCAGATACATGGTTTTTAAATAGTTTCTGTAGTTTATCTTTTTCTTTTAATAGTACCTTTCACAGAGCTGGGCTTTTAATCTTGATGAAGTCCAATTTGTCGGTTTTTTCTTTTATGCATGATACTTTTGGTATAATATCTAAGAAAATTTTCCGTAATCCAAGCTCACAGAGTTTCTGATAGGTTTTCTTCTAAAGATTTTGTAGGTTTCTCTGATCCATTAGATCAACGGATCCATTCCAAGACATCTTTGATCCATTTTGAGTTAATTTTTGTATGTAAGGTTTCGGTCAAGTTTTTATTTTTTGTATATTGTCTTAGTTTGCCAGACTGCTGTTACAAATATTACAATATAGTGGATTGATTTAAACAACAAGTGCTTATTGTCTCATGGTTTTGGAGACTAGAAGGCTTGCTTCCTCCTGGGATTGGTAGCATTTTGGTGCTGGCTTGCTGCAATCCTTGAAATTCCTTGGTTGACATCTCTCCTTCACATCATATGGTGAGGTCATCTTTCTCATTTCTTTGACTTCTGGGTCCTCTTTATAAGGCCTTTGGTAATCTGGATGAGGACTCATCCTCTATTCATTTGGGCCAATTCTTAACTAAAAATAACATCTTTCAAAGGTCCTATTTATAGTGGGCTCATACCCACAGGGATGTGGATTAAGATCCTATGTTTGTTGGGGTATATAATCCCACGTTGATAGACACGTTGATATCTAATTATTCCATCATCAGTTTGTGGAAAGGATTATCCTTTCTCCATTGGATTGCCTTTACAACCTTGTCAAAAAACAGTTGGGGGGCAGGGATGTGGCTCAAGTGGTTGAGCACCTGCTTCCCACATATGAGGACCTGGGTTCAATCTCTGGTGCCTCCTAAAAACATAAGCAAAACAACAAGCAGATGGAAACACTGACTTGGGGAAGCTGATGTGGCTCAGGAGTTGGGCGCTAGCTTCCCACATGTCGGGTCCCAGGTTCAGTCTGGCCCCCCTGGTACTTCTAAAAAAAAACAAAAAGAAAACCACAAAAAAACAGGTGGGTACATTTCGATGGGCCCATATCTGGACTTTTTTCTGCTCCATTGGTCTGTGTGTCCCTTAGCCAGTACCACACTGTTTTGTTTATTGTAACTATATTAAGTCTTAAAATTGAATATTGTGATTCCTTCAGCTTTATTCCTCTTTGTCAGAATTGTTTCAGAATTCTCTTCTGTTTCATTTGCTTTTCCATCTAAATTTTATCATAAACTTGTATATAAACAATAAATTCAGGATTTTGGCTGGCAGTGGGTTAAATCTGTAGATCAGCATGGAGACAATTTAAATCTTCTGTTTTGAGTCTTCTGATTGATGAACACACAGTATGTCTTTCCATTACTTTAATTCTTCTTTGATTTCCTCCATCTGCACAGTTTCAATATACAGATCCTGTACATGCTTTATTTGGTTTATACTTAATTTCATTTTTAAGTGAGCTATTATATTGGTTTTGGTTTCCAATTGTTCATTGTTATTAGATAGAAATATATTGATTTTTGTGGGTTGTGACCTTGCTAAATTCACTTATAAGTTCCAGGAGTTATGTGTATATGTTTAAGATTTCTTGTATTTTCTACTAATACAATGTCATCTGTGAATAAGAATAATTTTATTTTCTTACTCTCCAGGCTATATGCCTTTTTTTCTTTTCCTTGCCCTATTGCACTGATTGGGCTATCAGTACAAAGTTGAATACAAGTGGCGAGAAGGAATGTCCTTGCCTTGTGTGTAATCTTAAGGGGAAAGCATTCAGTTTTTACCATTAAGTATGATGTTAGCTGTAGGTTTTTTATAGCTGCTTTTTTCCATTCAGTCCCACTGTTGTCAGGGCGATGTCCTGCTGCCTGGTGAAGCTTGGAAGTTTGAGTCTCAGCCCACTGACACTGCAGGTACAAGTTTTCCTTTAGACTTTGACTGGAGTATGGCAGGTATTATCAAAAAAGTTTTCTACTCAGCTGGCTGTTCTTTTCTCTGTCCTTTCCCTAGAGGGAGATGACTTTTGGGGGAAATATATATATATTTTTTCGTTCTGTGCCTGTTGGTGGTTACAAGTTGCAGGCTTCTCCAGTGCCCCCTCCAGGATATATGGGAGTCACAAAGAAAACCCAGGAAGTTCACTGCTCTGTTGTTTCTCAAGTCCCAAGGTCCATAGACAGTTTGCTGTCTTCTTTCTACCATTCAGAGTCTTCTTAGGTTTGTTTTTGTTATTGTTAATTAAATTGTCTCTGGTATGCATGAATGTTGAGAAAAAAACAAAAGAACAAGTGAGACTTAGAATAAGAAAAGGACCAGCTTTTTCTTTTTGTTTTCTTTGTACTGTTCAAATAGATGGACTGATGTGGAAAAAACCCTGACAATCAGTTTTTTTTCCTAAATCTGAATTTAGAATAAATTCTAAATTAAAATGGCTCTACCATTCATTATGTGATGAAATAATTAACTCTCTGTGGGTCTCTTTTCTTTATTTGTAATGCCTACTTCATTATTTGTAATGCCTGCTTCATAGGGTTATTACAGGATTAAGTGAGACATTATATACAGCCAATAAATGTTTTTCCCCTATATTTTGATTAACAGGGATATGTATATACCCTCTATGTTTCACACCATCTGTATCTATTTATGTAATATTAGACCAGTTGCTTAAATTACTTGTTAAACTGTTACAGTTAACAGGAAAATCTATGGAAGTGAACACTTAAATACTTGTATACTGTTATGCATTATATGTTAATAAAAAGCTTATACTAAAAATGGGTATATAGGAAAAAGTACTATACACGTTATTAAAATGTTAACTGGTGTTATTTCTGGGTGATGGGATTATGAGTGATGTGTTTTTCTCCTTTATACATTTCTATATTTTTCAGATTTTCTAAAATGATTGTGGGTCACTTTTATAATTTTTAAAAACATATTTAAAAAGTAGCTTAATACTGAAGTATTTATGGATTAAATAGTAGGCCTGGAATTTGGTTTAATTTAATCCATTGGGGAAGGGGAGTATGAAGTGCATGGGCCTATAGATGAAACAAGATAATAATTGTAGGTAGACAGTAGGACACATTATACTATTACTTACTTTTGAATATGTTGGAAACTTCCATAATGAAAAAAGTTTTAAAAGCTGTCAAAGTAAAAGAGTACTTTATGAAATGGGAGACTTAATAAAGGCTGAAGTATAAGGTGACAAAGAATTTTTGGACAAAATAAGTGTCTCCTTATTATAGAGCATACTAGTATTTCACAGTTGCAAAGTATTGTGGTGGTGAGTCACTTTTTGTTCTGTGCTTATAGGCACCTACATTTTGGTTGAACTGCTTTTGCTGAGCCGCTAAGTTATAGAATGTTCATGACATGTCATTTCTTTTCTGTTCCCTACAACACTTCCTTCATTCCAGTCACATATATGGATTTGGATGCTTTTTAATATTACTTTGTTGAGGTGTGTTTTACATATTGTTTAATTCATTTCAATGATATTTTTAGTAAATTTACTAACTTGTGTAACTATCACCGTAAATCAGTTTTAGAACCTTCCATAACTCAAGTAAAATCCCTTCTTTCTATTAACTCTTAACCTCTATTCCCACCCCAGACAAATACTGCTTTCTGTCTCCTATAGAGTTGCCTTCCTGGGCATTTTATATAAATAGAATCATATAATATTGTTCTTTAGTGTATGACATTTCTTAGCATAACATTTTTATAGTCTGTTCGTGTATCAGTAATCCATTTTTATTGTGCACTAGCATTTCATTGTATGGGATTGATATATCACATTATGTCTATCTAGTCACTAGTTGGTGGACATTTAGATTGCTTCCAATTTTGGACTATTATGAATAATGCTGCTAACAAAATTTGTGTACACGTCTTTTAAGTAGATGAACAGGTACTTGAGTGTAATTGCTGGGTCATGTGACAGTTTATATTTAACTTTTTCAGAAATAGTCCAACTGTTTTCCAAAGTGGTGGCAGCATATTTTAGCCCTTCCAGCAGTCTGTAAGAGTTTACATTTCTGTCTTCACCAACATTGTTACTATATGCCTTTTTTATTATAGTCATGCTAGGGGGTGTGAAATAGTATCTTGTGGTTTTGATTTGTATTTCCTTAATGATTAATGATATTGAAATTTTTCATATTCTTATTAGCCATTCATATATTCTTGGTATAATGTTTTCTGAAATATTTTGCCCGTTTTTTGATTGAGTTGTTTATCACCTTATGATGGAACAAAGTTCCACACTCATTCGACAGTCTGTCTCTTCTGGCTTGTCATTCTTTCTTCAGTTCCTTGTCCTTCCCTAATCCTTTTTGTCCTTCAGGGTTTTGTTCAAATACCACTTTCTTTGTGAGGGTGTCCCTGATTATCTATTACTTATTATTTCCAATTCTCTTGCTCTCTCATACACTTAAATTTTGTTCCTTTTAGTGCTTGCTTTTTTAAAAAAGAGAAAGCTCTTGGCATTTCTGGACTTAAAATTTGCAGTTTAGATTACTGAGCTTCCTGATAAGAATATAGTAATTTGTGATTTTTCTGAGGCACAAATTTAAATCATGTATGCGCTAATTTTCAAGGAATTGAGTCACTTGGCTAATAGCTGAGTTTAGTCACTACCTAGGAGCATAGCAGCTTTGTTTCTCCTTGTGGCACAAATTATTTGCCATAGATATATTTATGGATTTTAGGATTTTTTTAAAGGTCTTCATACTATCCTTTTAAAAATATCAGTGGCGTGAAATTATTCTGAATGCTTTCATTGTTTCATGTTTAAATTATATCCTCTACCAGATGTTAGGATCAGTCATTTATTCATTCAGCAATCATTTATTGTCTGCAGTCAGTGTAGTATTGCAGTTAAGATGTGTCTTAGGGGAGCAGATGTAGCTCAGTAGTTGAGTGCCTGCTTCCCATGTACAAGGTTCCGTGTTTGATCCCTAGTACCTCCTAAAAACAAAACTAACAATCAGACAAACGAAAAAAGTCAGCTCTCCTTAGGAAATGTATGTAGCTCAGTGGTTGAATGCCTGCTTCCCATGTAAGAGGTCCTGGGATCATCCCCAGTGCCTCCTAAAAAAAAAAAGATGTGTCTTTGTTTCCCAGGGCTGCTGTAATAAAGTACCACAAACTGGGAGGCTTGAAACAAAAGAAATTTATTGTGTCACAGTTCTGGAGGCAAGAAGTCTGAAATCAGCCTGTGGGTAGGCCATGCTTCCTCTAAATCTGTAGGGAAGAATCTGTTCCATACCTCACTTCTGGAAGTAGCCAGCCAACAGTCCTTGACTTTTTCTGCCTCAGTTGTTACATTGTTTCCTCTGGTCCAAATTTCCACTTCTTATAAGGACACCAGTCTTATTGGATAAGGGCCCACTCTGCTCTAGTATGACCTCATTTTCATTTGCCTAATTCCATTTATAACAACCCTATTTCCAAATGTGGTCACATCTTGAGGTACTGGGGGTGAGCACTTAATTAAGCCTGTAATTTTGGAAGATGCACTTTAACCCATAACAAGAACTTTGGCCCTGTCACTAAGAATGATCACTTACATACCTTATCTGTTTTTTCATTCATAAATAGGAACAATAATAATAACATATTTCATAAAGTTGCTGAGATATTTTAAGACACCTTTAGTAGTACTTGGCACAAGGTTAACTGCTCATTAGACATTAACTGTTATGTGATAAGAATGAAAGATGCATTAGTAAGACTGTCAGGGGCCCTTTTCTTATATAGTTTATAATTTGGTGGGAGATACAGACATAGAGCAAGTTATTAGATAAATGAAAATACCACTAAGGAAAAATACAGTCTTTGTGGAAGTACACAGTAATGGGAACTAAACCAGAATGTTTGTGTGTGGCGGGGACTATCTATACCATGTCCCTATTTTTCTGTGTTGCTAATAGAGGAAATTATTGGTTAATTGAGAGAAAAGAGGTCAGAAGTACCATGGATCAAAACTCTATGGGAGGTTTTGACGCAGATAATTCAATTTCATTCAATCCTTCAATGAAACCATTGTTTGAGGGAGTAGATTTAAAAGACTTTAATAGTATTCATGTGTACATTTTTTGTCATATTATGAAAATTGTATTTCCAGAAATGTGGTTATCAGTATGTGTTAGTTCAGTTAGGAATGTGAAAATACATTTTCAAAATCTACAGTGTATTTTGGAATGGCAGGATAAAGCAGTATAAGTTTTGACATACTAATTTTGAGAATTGCAAATTTGGTATTTTCATATGTGCTCGTGATGGACTTTGATTTGTAAGTCATTCTTCAAGGTTCATGGTTTAATCACTTGTAGTATAATATGCTGGACTGTAAGAAAATTTGGCATTTAACTTAAAACATTCGATTCTTTATCAGCTATTTCTTATTTCTTGTACTTTAAAAAGTACATACAAATATAAACAAACAAAAAAATACAAATATATGTAAGTAAAATTTTACTAGTTTAGATTAAGATACTTTGGAGATTCTTTAGAAAGATAGTTTCTTTTGTGCATATTTTATAACTAGTAGTACCTTTTGACAAAATATTATAAATTAAATTTTGATTATATAAAATGGGTTAATGACTACTACAGGCATAATTTATTTATGCACCAGATACATTTTTGGAAAATTCTCTATAGTGTAGCTATTTGGAGGTTAAATAATTTTCCCTTCATTTTTATTTTAAGATTACTTTCATGGGAAAACATTTTTCACAATACAAAAATCTCAGTAAAAAAATACAGATTTTTAAAAAGTAACATTTTAAAGAGTACTGAAATTTGAAGATAATTTTTGTGGATTTAAATATAATAGATAAGGAGGTCACAGTATTTAATATTGGACAAAACTTGTCATTTATATACCAGAAAATATTCACCAGAATCTTTACTGCTTTGTTTGCCTAATTTTTAAATATAATTAATTTATTAAAATAGTTAAAATGTACACACAATGTGAAAGTAAAAAGTATTAAAAAAAGTATAGAATGAAAAACAAGTTATCCCCTGTCACCTAGTCACTTGATTTCCCCCCTTCAGACAAACATAACTAGTTTCTAACAAATCATTCCAGAGAGGGTTTATGCATTTATAAACCTTTTTTAAATTTCTCTTTGTGTCTACTTTAAATTGAGACTTTGATAATGATTTTATTCAAAGTATAAGTTTCTTTTAGTATACTAAACTTTTAGCTATATCTAAAAGACTTTTTTGCTTGTAATTGGAGAGAACTATACATTCTGTGAAATGCTTGGGTGGTTGGTTACATGGATATTTGCCATCTTGTTCTTTGTACTTTTTCATATTTAAGATTTTCCTCAGCTAAATTAACCCTCAAACAAGCATGTGTATATTTCTTTGACTCTCCTAATATCCCTGAGAGACACAGCTAGATGTTAGCTTGCCCATTGTCACACAGTAGCAGACCCAGGATTTGACTCAGTCAGTTTGGACTCCAAGCACATCTCTCATTGTATTCTGCTTGTGCAGTGAAATCCAGAATAACCTGTGGCTCTCTGACTTGTGCACTATTCTTGTTAAGACCCCATAGCTGCTGCGTCTGGATATCTTACTTTGAGCAGAAACTATGAAATGTCTGATTGTTTTTGTTTTTTACTAGTAGGGTTGTTAGCACTTGGAACAATAACTCTGTTCTTGTTGATTTTCACTGTAGTTGCTGCAAGTTGTTGGTAGTGAACAGCCACTGCATCCTTTTCTATAATAAAATAGTAAGTACCATTAAAAGATCATTTTCATAATTCATGATTTCTCTAAATTAGTATATCCACTCAGTGAGTTTTCTTTAAATTTGGTTTACCCATATTTAATATTTAGTGTCATTATCCGTACCCCTCTTGTTTGGCTAAGTCACTGCAGGTTTTTTAATCTGTGCAATGGGCATGTTTTTAATGCTGTCTCCTGTTCTAACAGTTATGAAACATGTAAACTGCTCTATAAACTCTAAAATGCTATGCAAATATGAGGTATTTTGTAATTTGTTAGACTTGTTCCTACCCATGCTGTTTTGGTGAACTAATTAACAATTTTCATTGTCTTGGAGGATATTTCTCAAGGGTCTCCCATAAAGTTGATGATGTATTAGGAAAGAGTTGTAGTCCATTAGAATTTTTAATTCCTAGTTTTAAGTTATTTATTATCATGGAAAACTTATTTAAGTGCAGTAGAGAATTTAAATTATGGATTATATTTGTCCAGAGATCAAGGTCTAAATTTAAAAGTTCTACATTGCCTTTCTGTTGCAAGTAATTAAAAAAGAAAATTAAATTTAGAAATTTTAGGTTTGAGTTATTTCTAAGCTGTATCTGTGGTCTCTATGTCTTCTTTTAATTTTATCTAGCCTTTCCCCCTTACTTCCTTTCATTGTTCTACAGTGGAATGTCTCTTTTCATTTTTTATTCTGTGATTTCCAGACAGTCAAACCATTGAGGGCAATAATTGATTGCAATCTGAATTTTGTATTCCTGTTTGACTCATTCTCTGGGAGCAAATTCTGAAGTGGAAATTTGCTGACTTTTTTAGGGGTGGATATTGACTTTTGAATGAAAAATCTGTTCTTCTCCCCTATCTAGTTCAGAAAATAACCAGGTGAATTTAGTTCTATGACAGAAAAAACATTTATTTGAAATTCAGCAGGAAGAAATTTGTTAACTTAAGGGACAACTCAATTTCTTGCATTGTTTTGTGGTGTTTTTTTTGGGGGGGGGGCAGTTAATAAAAAAATTGATCTACATTACGTTTGCTGATAGTTTTGAAAATAATGGGTTCTGATATAATACATGTAAACTAGGGTTCTCTTAGGGGAAACATTCCATAGTTTTGTTTCCTTTTATAGATTACTATAAGGTAAAACTTGGCTTAGCCCAGGGCAAAATGGTTACAAATTCATAATTAATAGTCTTTTCTTTCTTTCTTTTTTTTTTTGTCTGCTATATTTGATGAGGAAGAGATGAAGAGAGAGAACCACCTGGCAGATTTCAAGATGAACCATTTTGTGTGGAAGGAGGATCACTCAGAAGAGTGATGCCTCCAACTCTAGTAATTTATTATTCTAAGATTTTTTTTTTAGGAGGTACCAGGGATGGAACTCAGGACCTTATACTTGGGAAGCAGGTGTTCAATCCCTGAGCTACATCTGCTCCCCAGTGAGAGCTGGTTTTTCTTTTGTTTGTTTTTTAGGAAGTACCAGGGACTGAACCCAGGACTTCATACATGGGAAGTGGGTACTCAGCCACTTGAGTTACTCTGCTCCCCCAATAGACTTTTTTCTCATAGTTTGTGTTTATTTATTTTTAAAATATTTTTAAATAGATTTTAAAATATTTTTTAAAGATACATAGATCATACAAAATGTTACATTAAAAATATAAGACTAATAGACTTTTAAGGTATATAAAATACTTGTTACTAAATGTTACATTAGTAACTGTGCCAGTTTTTACTGTATACTTTGGAGACAAAAAGTTAATTGAATGTTTATTTTATAAGCTTTTATTTATCTCCAAAGCGTTAAAACCCGTGTTATTGTGCATTGCACTATCCTTTTTCAAAGTTTTTAAAAATTGAACTTTATTTTTAGTAATTATAGATCACTTGGAGTTCTAAGAAGTAATACAGAGAGATGTGTGTACTGTCTATCTACCCTGTGTCCATCAATGGGATTGTCTTGCAAAACAAAGTACAAAACCAGGTTATTGATATTGATGGAGTCAAGATACAGATCTGCAAGGATTCCTTGTATTTCCCTTTTATATCTATACCACTTAACCTCTCCCTCCACCCCGTGTCTGTGACCTCTGGCAACTACTAATATGTACTTTATTTCTATAATTTTGTCATTTCAAGACTGTTATATAAAGTATGTAACTATTTGGAATTGGCTTTTTTCACTGAGGAAAATTCCGTGGAGAATCATCCAAATGGTTATGTGTATCAATAGCTCATTCCTGTTATTGCCGAGTAGTCCATGGTATGGATGTATCACAGTTTGTTTAATCACTCACCTGTTGAATGCTGTCTGGGTTTGTTTCCAGTTTTTGGCTATTATGAATAATATAAGTTTAATAACATAATAACCTGTTTCATTTCTCTGAGGTAAGTGCCCAAGAGTAGAATTGCTGAGTCTCACATGGCAGTTGTCTGTTTAGTTTTATAAGAAACTGTCAAATTATTTGCCAGAAGACTGTACCATCTTAAATTCCTACCAGTAATGTATGAGTGATCCAATTTCTTGGTATTCTTTCAGCATTTGTGGTGCTGCTATTTTTTATTTTAGCCATTCTGATAAGGGTATAATGATAGCTCAGTTTGGAAGTGTTTTCCATCTCTGTAATAGCGAATGATGTCAAATATCTTTTCATGTGTTTATTTGCCATCTTCATATCCTCTTCGTTGCAATGACCCTTCATGTCTTTTGCCCATTTTCTAATTGGATCATTTGTTTATCCTGTTGTGTTTTGAGAGTTATTTATATATTTTTTAGATACTGGTCCTTTGTTGAATATGTGGATTGCAGATATTTTTGCCCAATCAGTAACTTTTCTCTCCACCTTCTTACCAGGGTCTTTGAAGAACAAAAGTTTCTTTTTTTAATTTGAAGTCCAATTTATAATTTTTTTCCTTTTATGGTTATGCTTTTGGTGTCATGTCTAAGAACCTTTCAGCAATCCTTAGGTCCTAAAGATTTTCTCCTGGGAAACGGACTTTGGCCCAGTGGTTAGGGCGTCCGTCTACCACATGGGAGGCCCACGGTTCAAGCCCCAGGCCTCCTTGACCCGTGTGGAGCTGGCCCATGTGCAGTGCTGATGCGCGCAAGGAGTGCTGTGCCACGCAAGGGTGTCCCCCGCGTAGGGGAGCCCCACGCGCAAGGAGTGCACCCGTAAGGAGAGCCGCCCAGCGCGCAGGAGGGAGCAGCCTGCCGAGGAATGGCGCCGCCCACACTTCCCTTGCCGCTGACAACAACAAAAGCGGACAAAGAAACAAGATGCAGCAAAAAGACACAGAAAACAGACAACCGGGGGAGGGGAATTAAATAAATAAATAAAAATAAATCTTAAAAAAAAAACAAAACAGATTTTCTCCTGTGTTTTCTTCTAAAAGTTTTATACTCTTATATTTTACATTTATGTTTCTGACCCATCTTGAGTAAATTTTTGAATAAGGTGTGAGGTTTCAGTCAAGGAGGGGCAGTTTCCAATTGTCTAATAGTTTTGTCAACAACTTTTGCACACAAATTAATGAGACATCTGACCTTTCGATTGTACTTTCATTGTATGGTTTTTATATCAGAATAATATGGGCTTTATAAAATGAGTTGGGAAGTATCCCCTCCTCTTCTATATTCCTTTTTTAAAATATTCTTTAATTCTCCTGTTTTTTTAATCTGTACTTAATTTTGTATTTAACTTTTTTTAAGGATTTATGTATTTATTCCCACCCCCTCATTGTTTGTGCTTGCTGTCTGCTCTCTGTGTCCATTTGCTGTGTGCTCTCTGTGTCTATTCATCTTCTCTTTTGGCAGCACTGGGAACCAAACCTGGGACCTCTCATGTGGGAGAGAGGCACTCAATCGCTTGAGCCATCTCAGCTCCCACTTTTATATTCTTGAACAGATTGTGTAAAATTAGTATTATTTCTTTAAATAATTCGTAGAATTCTTTTGTGAAACTACCTGGGGCTGAAGACTTGTTTTTCAGGAGCTTTTATACTAAAACTAATTTATTTAATGATTATAGGAATATTCATGTTTCCTTTTATTTTTTATTAAATTGTCTTTTTTTTTTTTAAGATACAAAAATCACAAAAAAATGTTACATTAAAACATATAAGAGGTTCCCACATACCCCACCCACACCCCACCCCCTCACTCCTCCCACATCAACAGCCTGCCTCATCATTGTGGCACATTCATTGCATTTGGTGAATACATTTTGGAGCACTGCTGCACCGCATGGATTATAGTTTACATTGTAGTTCACACTTTCCCCCAGTACATTCAGTGGGTTATGGCAGGATATATAATGTCCAGTATCTGTCCCTGCAGTACAATTTAGGACAATTCCAAGTCGCGAAAATGTCCCCACATCTCATCTTTATTTCCCTCTCCCTTCCCTCAGCACTACCTTGGCCACTTTTCTCCAGTGCTCCAGATCAGTGCTATAGTTTCTTCCATTACTAGTCACAATAGTTCTATAGTAGAATACCTATTCATGTTGTCTTACGTCTTGAGTTTTAATTTTTGGTTTTAGAAGAATTGGTTCATTTCTTATAAGTTGTCAAATTTATTAGTGTAAAGTTGTTCACAATATTCCTTTGTTGTATTTTAATGGCTGTAGGTGCTGAGTGATAACCACTTTTCATACTGGTTATTGGTCATACTTGTAATTTGTCATCAGTGTTGCCAAAGCTAGAACTATTTCAATTTTATTGATTTTTTTTTAAAGACTAGCTTTTCATTTTTTGTTTTTTTCCTATTGTTTTCTTGTTTTCAATTTCATTTAAATATTTCATTTAAATATCACAATTTTTTCCTGTTTGATTTGGGTTGATTTTGCTCTTATATTCTAGTTCTTAAAGCAGGAACATAAGATTATTCATTCGAGGTCTTTTTTTTCCCCTAATTTAAACATTATATGTTATAAATTTTCTTCTCAACACTGTGTTAGCTGTACTCTGTAAATTTTAATCTTTTTAAAGATTTCTGTTTTAATTTATATGTTGATTGTTTACTGTATTTCTTTATATAGATTTTTAGTGGTTACTCCATGAATTAAAATATCCTTAGCTTTTCAAAGACTACTTAGAATTAATATTGTACTAATTTAAGTAGAATGTAGAAACCTTCTACCAAATCAATCCTTTTAATCTATTATGTAGTTGTCATGTATTACATATATAATCATTGAAAACCCACCATACGATGTTACTTCTTCCTTCATTCCTGAAATTTCAAGTTTCCTTCTGGTATAATTTCCTTTTCCTGTGAAAATCTTCCTTTAAAATTGGTTTTAGAGCAGATCTGCTGCCTATGAATTCCTTCATTTTTCTTCATCTGAAAATATATTTATTTCACTTTGATTGCTGACATAAATTTTTGCTGTATATAGAATTCTCGGGTGAAACTTGTTTCCTTTTCACCATGTAAAAACTATGGTTCCACTTCTTTCTGTCCTCTGTGGTTTCTGATTGGAGAAAATCTGCAGTCTTGGAATGATAGTTCCCTAATGTATAATGAATGGTTTCTTACTAGCCGTTTTCAAGATTTTTTCATTGTCTTTAGATTTCAGCAGGTTGATTCTGATGTTTCTGGGCATAGATTTCTTTGGGATATCCTGTCGGAAGTTTGCTGAACTTCTTGTATCTGTAAATTAATGTTTTTCATCATATTTGGGGGTGTTTTCAGCCATTATTTCCTTCAGATATTTTTGTTCCACACTTTCCTCATTTTCTTGGATTCAAATGACAGGAGTGTTAGACCTTTGCTCTTGTATCACAAGTCTCTGAAGTTATGTCTTTTTATTTCCAATCTTTCTTCTTTCTCTTCTTCAGATTAGGTAATTTCTGTTGAGCTATTTGTAAATTTTCTGACTCTCTTTGCTCTGTAATTTCAGTCTGCTATTGAAGTTCTCCTAGTGAATTTTTTTCCCACTTATATATTTTCGTTCCAAAACTCTCATTTCATTCTTTCTTGTGACATTTCTTTCCCTGCTGATAGTTTCCATTTATTTCAAGAGTGTTTGTCCTTACTTACTATATGTAAGTTTATAAGATCTGCTTTAAAGTTTTGGTCTGATAATCTCAACAACTGTATCATCATGGTGTTGTCATCTGTTGATTGCCTTTTCCCTTTCAAGTTATTGGTATTTTCATAATTCTTTGTATATCAGTTAATTTTGGATTATATCCTGGAAATTTTGATTTTTTTTTTTTAGACTCTGGGCCTTGTTTAGGTTCTATGGAGAACAGTGATTATTAAATTTTAGCAGGCAATGGCCAGTCTGGGACCTGCAAATTCATCTGTCCCATAGACTGGTTTTAGGAGACTTTGAGTAGTACTCATGCGCAGTTTGGGGGTAAGCCCAGGAGCTCGTATACAACTTTATGGGATGTTTTTTTTTTTAAGATTTATTTTATTTATTTCTCTCCCCTTCTCTCCCCCTCAGTTGTTTGTTCTCTGTGTCCATTTGCTGCGTGTTCTTATTTGTCAGCTTTTGTTGTCAGCGGCACAGGAATCTGTGTTTCTTTTTGTTGCGTCATATTGTTGTGTCAGCTCTCCGTGTGTGTGGTGCCATTTCTGGGCAGGCTGAACTTTCTTTCACGCTGGGCGGCTCTCCTTATGGGGCGCACTCCTTGCATGTGGGGCTCCCCTACGCGGGACATTGCTGCGTGGCAGGGCACTCCTTGTGTGCATCAGCACTGCGCATGGGTCGGCTCCACACAGGTCAAGGAGGCCCGTGGTTTGAACCACAGACCGCCCATATGGTAGATGGATGCTCTAACCACTGGTCCAAGTTTGCTTCCCTGGGATGTTCTTTTGAGCTCCTTCCTCTCTGCAAAATTAAAACTTTCTGGCTTCAGAAGCCTTCTCCTCCCTTACTGGTCTTTTGGCTAAAAGGGTTGGGCTTTTGTTTTCCCACTCTGTCATCCACTTCCTGCAACTGTGTCTGCCTCTGGAGCCTCTGAAAGGCTAGAGAGAGAGAAAAGAATCAGGGATTCTCCTCTATGCTCTTGGGTCCACAGTTCTTTTGGTCAGAGAGAAAATTCTTCCTCAGAGTTTTAAGTGTCTACTTTATCCTACTACCTATGACACTGGGGTGGGAAAAACAAAACTACAATCAATCTTTAAGGGGGTCCTTTTGTCTTTCTTCAGACCAGAGAGGGCTTCTTTCGGAGTCCTTTTAGTCCACATCCAGTTTTGAATTGAGTTGAATTCAGGCCAGGAGACACACACAGCACCTGGCCGGCTGGTGTCATGAGGGTCACTGGTCCATTGTGGTCTCTGCGTCCCACACACATCGCAGGCCTGGCCACAAGGGGCATCCCCAGCCCGGTGTGCAAGGCTGCCTGCTGGGGTTTCTGCCTCGTGGCTCCCAGCCTGGCACTGGGCTGGCCAGGCCAGCCTGGGAGCACCACCATTGGTCTGCTGGGAAGTCCTTGTGCAGGAAAGCAAGGGCCCACCACCCCACTCCCTACCATAGTGGCAGGGATCACCTTTTCCTGGTCCCTGGGTGCCAAGACTCACAGGGCAGGGGCTTTACAAAAGTTTTGAAGGAGTTTTTAAGTATTGCCTTAGTAAATGTGATAGTTTTTAATGTAAACACTGGAAATAAAAGCTTATAACAGCTATTCAATTAATCTTTTCCCTAATATTAAAACACATACTATTGTACATCACACCATCCTGTTAAAATATTTTTTTAAATAAAGTTCAGTTTTAGAGAAATGTTAGACTTAAAGCTACAGAAAAATTACACTGAAAGTATAGGGAATTAACATGTAGCCCCACACACCCACACACCCACACACACAGTTTCCTCTATTAATAACATCTTCGATTAGTGTGGGACATTTAATGAACCCGTATTGAAGCGCTGCTATTAACCAAAGTCTAGTTTACATTATCGCTTATACTTTGTTCCATGGCCTTGACGAAGGCATAGTGTCATGTGTCTGTCATTGCAGTATCATACAGAACAATCTTACTGCCCCAAATATGCCCTGTGTTCCACCTTTTCATCCCTCTCCCTCCCTTCTGAACCCCTGGCAACCACTATATTTATATCAGTGTTGCAAGTTCTTCTGTTAACACAAGATAATAACTACAATAACAGTAACTGTACTTTGGTCCATGGTTACATTCCCTCCTGATGTTTGTTCATTCTTCAGTCTTTAGGCATTTGGGATGATGTCCGCTCTGACTGCTTTAGGCTGAAAGGGGACTTAGATGTGGGGCAGATGGAAGGAATTGTTTTGCTTGCAGTTGTAGATTCTTTTTTTTTTTTTTTGAGATGGCATTTGCCCATCATCACCGTTTGTTGGTTTTCTAGGGCAATACTGGAGAGTAGAACTTGGCTACTGTTCTGCTGGGATTCAGGGCTCAACCTGCATATGAACAATCAGAAGATTTAAGTCTCTGAGAGATATATTTAATGGGTCCAGTGAGAATTATAAATTCAAATAAAAGAAGTAGAAGAATCATGAGTAGGGGGATTATGAATGAGTAAAATATGCTATGTTGGAGAAATAGGTTATCATATATTCCTGCTGAAAGGGTGCCGATTTTATGAGGCTGTATACCTTGCCACTGATGTTCATATGTCCTGAGAGCCCTTGGAAGCTCTCTTGTTTGAGGCTTTTTTTCCCCCACTGTGGCAATTAGTGAAATATGTCTGAGACCTGCATAAACAATCTTCAGAATGACCTTCCAACTCACTTTGAAATCTCTTAGCTGTAACAACTCTTTTTTATTTAATGTTTACCCCTTTTCGTCAAGGTCTTTTTCCAAATGCATTGCTGATTAGCACTTTTTTTTTTAGAGATTTATTTATTTATGTCTCCCCAACCCTTGTTGTTTGCACTTGCTGTGTCTTTTTATCTTTTTTGTTTCTTTAGGAGGCACAGGAACTGAACCCAGGACCTCTGATGTGGGAGGGAGATGACTAATTGCTTAAGCCACCTGCACTCCCTGCTTCATTGCATCTCTTGTTCTGTTTTTACTCCTGTGTTTCTTGTTGCATCATCTCGTCACATCAGCTAGCCGTGCCAGCTCGCCATCCTGCTTGTCCTATTTAGGAGGCACTGGGAACCTCTGCTCCCTGCTTTGTTGTGTCCCTCACCATGTTTTTCTTCTTATGTCTCTTGTTGCATCATCTTGTGTCAGCTTGCCTCTCCTTCCTGTCATGCCAGCTCGTTCTCTTCTTTAGGAGGAATTGGAAACCGAACCATGGACCTCCCGTGTGGTAGGCAGAATCCTAATCCTTTGAGCCACATTGGCTCCCTGTAGCATTCTTATTAACTACTGTACTTACAGTTAATCCTTAACTATATGAAATGTTCAAGTTACATGATTGGCTTTAAAAACGTAAACCTAGCAGAATTTGTACATCCAAAGGAATGTTATTTTTCAAGATAATCCCTTACGTATACGCTAGGTTTTATAAATTTAAAAATGCTTACACAAAGAATATCATTGTTCTGCATCACCATTTTTAATCATAATTGATCCTATATCACTTTATAGTTAGGAATACAGGTTTCTTGAGAGTCTAATGAGAGTTATGTACTCTTTCCTTAGAACAGTGCTTACACATACAGAAACACTAAAGTTAAGAACTTCTGTTTTATATTCACATACCTAATTCTTTAAACATGCCTCCAAGCTACTTTTGATTAATTGGTGGTTAGAGTCTGATTTCCTTTCTAGAGAATTTTCCTTCTGTGAGGTTATTCATTTAAAAGAAGGCAGGCAGGAAAGAACTGCAAATGATAAATTTCACAAATATTTTTGAATACTGACAGCATTATAATAATTTTCACATTGCCTCCCACAGTTACTGCATTGAAGGAGACAACACTTCTTTGGATATATAAGTTCTAATTTGTTTTTTTAAAAACTACATTTGACTTTTAAGTTTTTTCCTTAGATCACAGTTGAGTTTTTGTTGGGTAGCTTCTGTTGCTCTGTAAACTGTACTTTATATAAACTTAATATGAGAGGTAGATACAAATGATGTAGTATAATTTGTACGGTAACATTTGCTATATCAATATAAATATTTTTGAAATTTATATTTCATTAGGAAAAAATAGGGCTGCTAAGCAAGTTAATAGTAAAGATAATATTAAGATAGGAACATTTAATCTTAGGATCAAGTATATAACTTGTATACATTTATCATTTAAAATAAGTCATCCCTGTTTATTAAGTACATCCTTTGCCTTGTCAACAGAATTGACTTTGTTCCAGTTATTTGGTGTACCTGAAAGGAATAAAACTTGTGTTTCTTTCAAAACATTAAAAAATCTATACTTTTTATGCTAATTCAGAATGATCATTTCCTCAAATTTTAATCTTTCCTTACATATGGTGGTTGTAGGAAAATAATTTCTACAAGAATTTCATTAAGTTTTTTTTTTAAGGGCTATGATCATACAGTTAAAAACCTAAATATCGCTAAACAAATCAGCTTTTAATTTGATCTCATTTGAGCTCAAGAATGATGACTTTTCTTATCATATCACATCTTCTATTACTGTCGACTGGCACTGTCTTATGTTGCTAGAGCAGTGTTAAAAATATTTTGATGTTTGTGACCATCCTTATCTTGGTTTTGACACAGTTAAGCACTATGTGCCTTTTCGTTTGAATGATTTGCTTCTTAATTTGATATTAACATTTTTTAAAAATTAATTTTTCTCCATGTTGTTCTTAAAAATTAATGTCTTGATTCTATTGTTGAAAGTCAGTCTGAGACAAATTGCTTCCAAATCCTAAGTCATTAAAATAGAGGAGCAGTTTCCTCAACGACTTTGTACATTAATTATATTTTAAGGAAACGGATAAAGAATTTCTTTTTTAGTCTAGGCTCAAACTCTCGAAGAACTCTTACAGGAACGTAAATGTAATATTCCCAGTAGCAGATAAAATCCAACTGTCTTCCACTTTTTTCTTTTAATCACTTTATAGCAATAATTCTCAAACTTATTTGTATATCAGAATCACTTTGAGGGCTTGTTAAAACAGATTATCAGACTCTGTCCTCAGAGTTTCTGATTTAATAGATCTGGGGGAGGGGGAGCTGAGAATTTACATTACCAACAAACTTCCCTTTAAGGCTGATGCTCTTGGTCCCTGGGACACACTGAGAACCACTGCTTTAAAATAAGTTTACCCTGATAATTGTAAAATGAATTAGTGAATTTTCTCAGTTCATTTGCACTAATTAACAGAAGGTTGCTTAGATGCAGCACAATGTAGTAGATAATACACTAAGACTAAGGAAATTAGTTTCTAGATCACTAGATTATCTGAATTTAGACTCAGCATTTAACTAATCTGATCCTTAGTTTCCATGAGGAATTGTCCTATGAGGATAAAATTAGCCCTTGTGGAAATATAAAAATACAGGCATTTGGCAGGACCTTAAAATGACCATGCGAGCTGAAAATGTATACAATTTTTATAAACAATGGGGAAAATTGCAATTGTGACCTGTAAAAATTTTGTCAGAACAGTAAAAATTCTTTTACTGTGGGTTATAAAAGTATAAGGAAACAAAAATTAATAAAACTAATATTTATTTAATACACTGTCATTTAAAACATTAAAAACATTGAGAGTTAAAGCAGGTCTTTTAAGAGGGAGTAGGTATAGTTCAGTGGTTGAATGCCTACTTCCCATATGAGGTTTCAGATTCAGTTCCCAGTGCCTCCTAAAAATAGATAAACAAATGTATCGTGCAGTGGATGGGCATAACAGTGGTGCAGTGATGCTATTGGGCTGGGTGGTGCTGGTCTGTGACTGGAGTAGGGTACGGTAGAGTAGGGAGGGTGGATTAGACTGTCCATGGAACTGGAGCAAGGGTTGGGGGGAGGGAGCAGGTGAACTCTGGGTTTACAGGTATGTGATTGAAACTACAATGTTAGGATTGTTCTTTTGGCAAATATAGCAGGGGAGGGTTACTGGTATAAGGTGATGAATTTGGGGGGCACACAGGACAGGTTGTACATGGGGCAGGTTTCTAAGGAGTGTGTAGCAGTCATCTTGACATAGTGTGTTGTATCAGAGTGGAGACTCACATAATGAGCAGGAAGGTACTGGACTCCCTGCTATGATCTCAGATAGAGGGGCAGGAGTTTCTCCAGAGCATAGGCAGTGCCTAATAGAAGAGGACAGGCCAATATGTTAAGCTCTCATTGTTGCAGGTAACTATGAATCTGGTCCAGTGAGTTAATCTTTGTGGTTACCATGGGTCCCAAGGGGAGAGGAAGGGAGGAATAGACTAGATGGAACACAGGACATTTTTGGCGCAGTGGAATTGTCCTTCTATCTGATCCTGCAAGGATGGATACAGACCATGTCAGACTTCATCAAAATCTATTAAAGTGTGTGGTCCAAAATGTAAACCACAATGTAAATCATTGATCATGGTTAGTAGCAGTGTTTCAGTATTTGTACATTAATTATAACAAATGTACCATCCACATGTAAAATGGAAAGGGGGAAAAGGAGGAGGATGTAGGGTATATGGGAATCGTCTATATTCTGTACATGACTTTTCTATAACCTAAAGCTTCTTTGAAGATAAAATGAAAGAAATAAGACACTGGATAAATAAATGGAAGCACATGTCACTGTCCATACAAGAGAACAGATCTTAGAGTGATGAAAGACGTAATGGGAAATTTTTTTTTAAATTTTATATTTCATATTTCAAATTTTAAAAAAAGTTTTGTATTAATTATTTTTAAAACCGTCATTATTATATAATTTTCCTATTAATTGTATTCGGTTATTTTGTTGGCTTTAATTTTTGAAGAAGTTTTGGATCACGGAAGGATTACAACTGTGGCAGGGGAGGATCATTGGTGTGGGGTGTCAGTAATAGGGGATGCATGGGAGGAGAGGTTCACCTGGGGAATATCTATAAGGCATATGAACATGTTCAAGTGTTCATGGGGCATTGTCACAGTGGGTGGAGATCCACACAATAACCAAAGAAATACTGAATTCTTATCCTAGAGAGCTCTGCCACATTCTCTACTGGGACAGCAAGAATCCCCTGAGTACAGGGGCAGTGACAAGAGAAGGAGAATGGATCATTGACGGGCCCTGCATTGTGATGACTGTACTTATGAACCCTTACTTTTGAAATTGAAATTTAGCATAGTATTATAGGATGCCTAAGTGTTAACCTCCCGAGAGCCTCCTCATTGCTCAAATGTGGCCTCTCTTTAAGCCCAAACTCAGCATATAAATGCATTACCTTCCCCCAGCATGGGACATGACTCCCTGGGATGAGCGTCCTGGCACCGAGATTATTACCAAGTATCAACTAGCAATGCAACTGGAAAAAGACCTTAACCAAAAAGGGAAAGGATAAAGACAAATGCGTATATATAGTTAAGAGACTTTAAAGGGGAGGTCATGTCAGAGGTTACAGTTATGTGCATCTTAGCAGAAACTCATTGACTGACAAAGTAAATATTACTCTGTTTTAGTGATCAAGTAATTGACTGGGACTAGAAAAGGCTTGACTCAGTACATATTGCCTCAAATAGGGCTCCTGAGGGCTCTGGAGACATCCAGAACGTCAGGGCAGACAGTTCAGGAGTTTGGCGCTCTGCCAGCGAGCCCTACTTAGGAATTTACACTCCCCAGTGTGATAGAGTGGGACTGAGTTGTACTTTCCTTACACATGGCTCTGCTGCCCCTCTATTTGAACCTATAGTTAGTACTGGAGTTGATAGTTTTATGTCCAAGAAACTTAAATCTTTGGGTTGTTCATGTGCCAGTTGGGCCCTGAATCTCAACAGACTTGTAACACCTACTCTCCAGTTCATTGAACTAACCCAGGACTACTAACAAGGAGATGATGACTGACAACAGCCATCTCAAGGAACAGAGAGGGTCTGCAACTGCGAGCAAGAAAGTCCCATCCATCTGCCCCATGGGATCTAAGCCTCCTCTCAATTCAAAATAGAATGGGCATCACTATCACAGGATCCTCAAGATTGGGGGATGGACAGTGGACTAGAGTAGACTTACAGTTCTACTGTAGACTTGTGATCCAGCAATGGAAGAACTTGTATCATGGATTTGAAGGCAGTGGCCACTGGAGATTCTGAGGGGAGGGAGAGGGAAAAATAGCTGTAATTTGGGGACACTTATGGGACTTGGGAATTATCCTGAATGCATTGCAGTGACAGATACAGGCCACTGTATATCTTATAATAACTTGCAAAAATGTGCAGAAGAGAGTGTAAATTACAATGTAAATTACAATCATCGCTTAGTAGCAATGCTCCATGATCTGTTCATCACTTGTGGTGAATTTGCCACACTAATGAAGGATGTCGATGTGGGGAAATGTGGGAGGGCTAGGGAGCTGCGGGCATATGGAAATCCTCTATATTTGTGTAACCTTTATGTAATGTAAGTTTCTTTAAAAAGTAAAAAATAAAGTATATTTAAAAAAATAAGAATAGTTTAAACAGTGCTTGCTCCCTTCTTGTCTTAACTGTCATATTCCTTTCTAAGTTTGGATCAGCTCCAGCATTTTTCCTTTGTGCTTTCAGTGTCCTGAAATATCTCCCAAGAGTTTTTTTAAGGTAAAGTTTTTTGCTGGCATCACTTATTTTGTAATGTCATCATCTTTTTCATCACAACCACTTTCCAGTATCACTTCCGGTGTTAAATACTTTTTGTTTCTTTGCTGTACTTTCATTTTTTTGGCCAAGTCTCTCCTTCTTTTATCCATATTTGTAAAATGTCATGTGGGTTTATCTTTGGGAGATGTCGGCAACACAATCACACACTTTAGTGTCTGTGTATGAACTGGATAACAAATGCATAGTGATCAGTCACCAAGAAATTTTGAAAGAAGTGACCTGATTGCTCACTGATCATGATGCACATCTATTATTTATGTAATGATTTGTGGACTGAAGCGTTTGTAGTGAAGTTTGTATTTTATGTAATTATTCAATATGGGATAACTTAAATTTGAACCATATTATTGGAGGACAAGTTTTATTTAACCTAAATACTGGAATCTGAAATTCGTGTGTGTCAGAACCATGCAAAATGATGTCTGCTCATTGTTTTTTTAATAAATGTTAGTAAATAATTTGTGATACTTTTAGTAAAATATCAGTGAGTGATATTTTCTGGGTTAAACTTATAAAATAAGACAGTATATTAGTTTCTAGGTCTGCCATGACACAGTACCACACACTGGGTAGCTTAAAACAACAGAAATTTACTTTCTCATAGTTCTGGAGGCTAGAAGTACAAAATCAAGGTATTGGCAGGTCCATGTGCCCTCTGAAGCCTCTAGAATAGTCCTTCTTTGCCTCTGTCAGTTTCTGGTGGTTGCAAGCCAAGGAATACCACAGATTGCCAGCAACCAGTATCTGCCCTCATTGTCAAATGGCCTTCTCCCTGTGTCTGTCTGTTCATATTTCTCTCTTCTTACAAGGTCGTGAGTGATAATGGATTTTTTTGGTACGGGGGCTGGGGTTGAACCTGGACCTAGTATGAGGGAAGCCCACGCTCAACCAGTGAGCCACATTGGCTCCCCTGAGTTGGTTTTTTGTTTGTTTTGTTTGCTTGTTTGATTTTTTGTTTTTAGGAGGCACCTAGCACCGCCATGTGGAAAGCAGGCACCTGACCACTTGAGCGGCATTCACTCCCCTGATACTGGATTTAGGGCTGACTCAAATCCAGTTTGAATGTATCTTAACTTGATTACATTTGCAAATACCTTATTTCCAAATAAGGTCACATTCATGGGTTCTGGGTGGACTTGAATTTTCAGGAGACACTATTTAACTCAATACAATGGGAAATGTCAATGTCTCTTTTCTGTTGATTTTTTTTCCATTTGTACTTTATTCTACGTCATCCCTATTTCACATAGCGTGGTAAGTTAAGGGAAACTCAAATAAATACCTCCTGTGTTGCTCATAACCTTTTATCTGATGATTCATTACTAATACACTATCCAGGATTTTGTTCTCTTAACAGTTAAATAATTATAGCTTTTTTTTTTTAGAACTTCAGGTTATTATAGTACTCTCTGAATTAGAGAAACATTACATTCAATATAACTTGTGTTGGGCATATTTTATTAGACTGTTTAAATATTGGCATGTTAAAAATGATAATCGTAGAACAGAATGGTTCATAGTATCTGTCTATTGGTCCCTTGAACTATACTGCTTTAGAGTAAAGTCAACAAATTTTTTTGAAAAGGGCTTTGCACACCAAGAGGGAACTAAGGATAGTGTGTAGGTAATTATATAATACGAGAAAACAAATTTATCCCCTTTTTACTGATGAAAGTCAAAAGGATAATAATTGATTATAGTCATTCTAATTCAGGTTTACTAATGAGAAGAATGGAATTAGTTTTTGGAAGATAACATTTATCTTCATTTGGGTTTGAAGTTAGTGCTCTCTATCATCAAATTTATTACAGTTATTCATGCCTAAAAACCAAATTCTTAAATTCATGGCCTGTACAACATCAGGTGATAGAGTTTGCCAATCTATGTTTTATAATATAAGGAACTTTCACAGAGTCTGCTAGTAGTTAGTGAAATGAGGGTTTCTCAAGGTCACACAGTATTTAGTAGGAGTTGCCATAATTCCAGTGCTTTTATATGTACTAGACACTTCATGAGACAATTCGTATGGATTACTTCATTTAAAACACCTAGTAATACATAGACCCATGAAATATGTCCTTATTATTTTTTATATTTTTATTTTTTAAATTAGAGAAGTTGTAGGTTTACAGAAAAATCATATGAAAAATACAGCATTCCCACATTCCCCCCTATTGTTGGCATAATATTCCATTTTTAATGCTTCCGGATAGTATAGTTACTTGACAGAAAGGAAATGCTTTGGGAAAAAGAAATACTTTGGGAATTAGTAATCCACAATTCTAGCTATCCTTTTGACTGTTATGTACATTCTGATTTTACAAAATTTTATTATTCATGTATATTAACATATTGAACCAAAATTTCTTTTGAATTTGCATTCTTCCCAACATTTTGTAGGAGTTACAAATAAATTTATAAAACTAACCAGATTACTTAATGGTGTCATCTTTCTGTTGTCAAGCTTTCTAATGTATGTTTCCTTTTTTTTTTCTTTCAGAGGAAATAAAAGTAGAAACTGAAAAACAAAGGTTTGTTGTGCTTCTTTTCTTCAGTAAAAATTATTTGCAAACTTGATAATATTGGCCAAAGTAATAACACAATGATCTATTTTTTTAATGTGGTAAATTTTTTCATGTTATCTCTACCAATCAACCTTTTAGAAAAATTTTTAAAAATATGTAATTGTAAGGATACTTATAATTACAAGCAATCTTACATAAATATGCAAGGATATTTCTGAAATAACATGAGGTATGTTGTAAAGTCCTTTGTCTAAAAGACTGATTCATATTTAGAAAAATATTTTGAGGTATCAGTGATAGTGTTGACCTCTAGGGGACAGTATAGAAAAACTCAAAAGTGCAGTTTTACTTAAGGACAAGTAGAAAACCCATTGCCTTTTAAGATATTTTGAATCCAGTGTCTTAGATTTCATAACATGTCTGACCACTAGCTTTCAAATTTGTGGCAGATCACTTAATTTCTCGAGGCTTTGGGTTCCTCATGAAATATGGGAAGATGGAGGACTGCTCTTTTAACAATGTCCCTTTTAGAACAAATTCTTTGTTTCTGTGTGATTTTATCATCAATATGATAAATGTGATAGTCAAATCAGACTCTTCCTTTTCATTTAGTCCTCCTCAAGGAGAAGCAAAAACTGGATCAAGCACCCTTCCACCAGTGAAATCAAAGGCAAATTTTATTGAAGCAGACAAGTATTTCTTACCCTTTGAGTTAGCATGCCAGTCCAGATGTCCCCGTATAGTTAGTACATCTCTAGATTGTTTACAGGTATGTATAAAATGGCATTATCTAAAAACTGTTTCTTTTGAACATGTTTCTAAAACATCACAGTTGATGATTGAGAGTTTTTTCACAAAAGCTTTGGGTATTCTTTTTGTGGTAAGAAAAACCAAATGGTTGTTTATTTTTAAGATAGAAAATAGCAGTTACAAAAAGAAGAGGTTTCCAGTTTAATGGTAAAGAAAATTATTTAGTGAGACATAAGATATTTACTAAGGTCATCAATAATGAAAGTGTTGATTGGTTTCTCTCTGTCCAAGAAATGCAAAACCAAAATACTTTTAACCTCTGCTGACTTTACATAGTCATCATTTGCCCGTGAATTTGCTTAAAGGCCTACTGTTTTATATAAAGCAATAGGTTCTTATTGACTGTTGGACTTTAGCTATGGCATTCCCTTAGGTAAGAAAAATTCCTTTTATCTTTCATCCTGTGTTTTTGTCTTTGTCTCTCTCTCTCACATGCGTGTGTGCACACACACATTCTAGATATTTGTAAGACAAATCTAGATAAAGGGGTCCTTCTTTCAGGTGTTCTCACTGTGGACTATACCTATTCAACTAACAATTCAGTGGTTATATAGACTGTAGTATCGTCCTTAAGAGAGGTTAAGGATAAGTTCACCTAATTTCTGACCTTGTTTTTCCCTGGAAAAGTAGTATTATAATATCTAAGACCTTTCTTCCAGGGCTGTAATAGCAGTGATGAGTGAGCAAACCGATGATAAATTGCAGCCAGTATGTGAAAACTATATTTTCTTCATAGTGATAGATTTAATTTGGGAAAAGGTTTTAGGTTATTTAAACGTGTTAAGATGGTTTCCACAAAACCATTATCAATAAAACCTTTTTTAGATAGAAAGCAGTAAACTATTATAACACAACAAAGAAAAGTACTAAAGATCCGGCTATTTTGAAGTTGCCTGATGGTTTTGTTTTGTCATTATTCATCTCTTTATTGTGGTTATTACAAATGTAAATAATTTTATGTGTTTATAGATAAACTTTTTAAAGAAAAAGTTGGTATAACCTTTAACTTTGCCTTAACGTTTGTATGTAAAAATTTCAGTATACATTCAATTGATAGGTATTGCAATTTAATTAACATATATGTATATATATATAATATATAACATATATATTATTTAGCTTAATTAGGATCTTCATTTTCTTTTTGTATTTCAGAAACTTATTGCTTATGGGCACTTGACTGGTAATGCTCCGGATAGTACAACACCAGGCAAAAAATTAATTGATAGAATTATTGAAACAATCTGTGGCTGTTTCCAAGGTCCTCAAACAGATGAAGGAGTTCAGTTGCAGATAATAAAGGTAATTAATTATATGAAGTGAATTTGTTATTCATAACATGTATTTTTTTAAATCTGAAACTTTTCACACTGAAAATATCCGAAAAGGTGGTTTTGCTTGCATTCTAGCTATAGCTGCAGTAATTTGGGTGCCAAGTTTATTAGAAGACTACTAGTCTATTCCCAAGTCCCTTCTTTTGAAGGTCCTATTTAGACTTGAGCCTCAGAGTCATCCAGAGCTTTCAGTTTCTGGCATGCTTTCCACATAGAATTTAGGGTTCCATGTGAAGGTTCCCTGATCCCTCTACTTCTTCCTGTATTTTGGATACCTCCTAGGCTGTCCCCATGACACATGATTCCTTATATGAACTCCTTGCCACCAGCTTTCCTGATTCCCTTGCACTGTATCCATCTGTTAAACCCGCTCAACGAAACATTTTCCTGAGTTTGTGCTATATTGGACCTGAATGGTTGAACATCTTTAGAGAGAAAAGTCTTGTTTTCAGTTGGTTGTAAATACTGAGTCCTAAATGTTACCGCTAATATTAATAGTATTGGTGATAACTTTATGTATCATTAAAATTTTCTTCTGTTATTAATTCTTTTTAAACAATTTCCATGCATATTTTCCTTCATGTATAGATACAGCCCTTCTGATTCTTTCCATTTACTTCCAAGTCTTAATATCTTTATTCTAGAAAAACCACTCAGTCAGTTTGGCCAATCACTTGCAATTTCATGTCATTTATGATTTATTCAGTATATAGTCATTAATGCTGACTCTACATAGCATTGTACAATATATAAAGGGGATAAAAGATATTAGTCCTTATTCCTGAGAAATTGCAGGTAACCCAGTGTGTGAAAATTCACATTTATGAATTTTTTCACTTTTTTGGAGGTTTCATCTTGGGATAATTTTAAATGCTTTCTTGTAAAATATTTATAAATAACTTTAACAGTGACAGATTTGTTCAGTCTAGTCTGTTCTGGGATAAAGGTGGAGGTGAGTAAGATATATGTATCCTATTGTGACAGAATTTTAATGCTGTGCATCAGTCTGTCTGTCTATCTAAAGAAGCTTTAGATTACATAAATGTAACATCAAAAATATCGGGGATTGAGAGCCATTGTTGCTCAGATGGTTGAGTGCCTGCATACCATATGTAAGGTCCTGGGTTCAATCCCTGGCCCTGGTACCAAAAACTGAAAAATAAAAAAATAAAAAATAAGGGATTCTCATATGTACCACCTGCTTCCCCTCCCACACTTTCCCCCATTAACAACATCTTTCATTAGTGAGGAGCATTTGTTAAAATTGACGAACACATATTGAAGCATTGTATTAATACTAACCATAGACTATAGTTTACCTTATGGTTTATAATTTGCCCTGCACCAGTTTATACATGAGACAATGTATAATGATTGCAGTGTCCTGCAGGACAATTCCAGTGTCCCAAAAATGCCCCCAAGTTGCACCTGTGCTTTCCTCTCCCTCCACTTAGAACCTCTGGTGGTCACTGCCTTTATATCAATGATACAGTTCTTCCATTGCTAGAATAACAGTAAGTCTACTTTGTCCATAGTTGCTTTCCCTTCTTAGTTTGTTCATTCCTTAATCTTGAGGATTTTGAGATGGCTGTGCAGTTTCAAAAGCAAAAGGAAATATCGTTTCTATTAAAATGAAAGCTGGGTTGAAACAAATTAGTTAAATGGTTTTCTAGTGCTCTGGTATTAGAAGGGTTATGTGGAAACTGTGTCTCAATGAGGAGGACATGAAATAACCTAACAGTTGATGACATAGTCAAGACAGGTAAAAATTCAGTATACTCTTGAAAGTGGTAATGCTGTCAGAAAGTTTTAACTCTTAATACAGAAAAAAATAGGCTTTTATTTCTTGCTAAATCTCTGGATACAGAAAATTAATTTAACCGTTTTTTGTGGGTTTTTTTTTTAAGGCTTTACTTACTGCAGTAACATCTCAACACATAGAAATTCATGAAGGAACTGTATTGCAAGCTGTGAGAACATGTTACAATATCTATCTAGCAAGCAAAAATCTCATCAATCAGACAACAGCCAAAGCTACTCTTACTCAGATGTTAAATGTTATCTTTGCACGTATGGAAAACCAAGCAGTAAGTATTTAAAAAAGAGAAATGTATAGAACGCCACGGACACATGTCAACTATAGAAAGGTATTCATAGTAATTATAGTGAAATTTTTATGCCTATAGAGAAGATGTCCTTCATTTACAGTTCTACTTACTAGAGATTTGTGGCGGGGTTGTGTTTTGTTTTGTTTGTTTTGAGCATTAGTGACTTGTTTGACTTTGAACAAAATATGTGTTTTTTAGTTCAGAAATTGAATGGGAAGATTGAGTGCCCTTTTCCTAATGGAAGTGGTTATGAATTTATATTTTTACTTCACTCAAGCTCAATAGTCAAGTGTAATATAGATATAAAACTACTTAATTTGATCTATTCTGGTATAAGATTATTTATGCATTAAACCTTAAAAAAATAAGCAAAGTTCATTTCTATATTGATGAAATAAATTTTTTCTCCCATATGTTAAAAGGTCATGATATTCTTTATACTCTAAATTCCTTCAGGATGATCAACTATAGAACCTTTAAAACATTATGTATGTCTTTATAATTAAAAAAATAATTTAGGGATTTTGCTGTTTTTCTAGTTTTTTATTTTCAGCTGATTTGAAACTTTTAAAAAGTTGTAAAAAAGATTACAGAGGAGATCTCTTTTACTTTTTACCCCACATCCCCTGATGCTACCCATCTTACATAACCATAGTACACTTATCAAAAGCAGAAAATCAGCACTGATACTGTACTATTAACTAGACTACAGACCTTATTTGAATTTCACAAGCTTTCCTACTAATGTCTTTTTCCAGTCAAGGATACCATATTACATTTAATATGTGTTAACTTGTTATGTCTTCTTAGTTGTCTCTAGTCTGTGACATTTCCTCAGACTTTGCTTAGCTTTCATGACCTTGACACATTTGTAGAGTACTGATCAGTTATTTGTTGTATGCCCCTCAATTTGCTTTGTCTTGTGGTTTCATATGATTAAATGAGGTGGTGTGTTTTGGGCTAGAATACCTCATAAGTGATGTTGTGTCCTTTTCAGCACATCATATTGGGACATCACGCTGTGATATTATTATGGGTGATGTTAACCGTGGTCACTTGGTTAAGGTGATGTTGGCCAGGTTTCCCCACTGTAACATTATTATTTTCTTTTACAATTATTAAATATCTTAGGGGAAGTACTTTGAAACCAGAGCAAATATCCTGTTTCTCCTTAACCTTTTCTACCACTAATTTTAAAGGTTTATTTTTATTTTTTAAAATTTATTTCTCTCCCCTTCCCCCACCCCCAGTTGTCTGCTCTCTGTGTTCATTCGCTGTGTGTTCTTCTGTGTCTGCTTGTATTCTAGTCAGCAGCACCGGGAATCTGTGTCTCTTTTTTGTTGTGTCATCTTGTTGTGTCAGCTCTCCATGTAAACGGTGCCACTCCTGGGCAGACTGCACTTTTTTCATGTAGGGCGGCTCCCCATATGGGGTACACTCCTTGCATGTGGGGCTCCCCTACGTGGCATGGCACTCCTTGCATGCACATACATCAGCACTGCACATGGGCCAGCTCACCACATGGGTCAGGAGGCCCTGGGTTTGAACCCAGGACCTCCCATGTGGTAGGCAGACACTCTATCAGGTGAGCCAAATCCGCTTCCCTCTACCCCTAATTTTAGAATCTATCAGTCCATCTTGTAGGCAAAAGTTATTTCTGTGGTGTTTGCCTAAAGATGATTTTCCATTTCCCTCTTTTCTGCTTTCTTTGTTAACTTGGATTCTTCTCCTTTCTTTTCCATTATTCAATTATTTAATTAGTATAGACTCAATGGATATTAATTTTATTGTGTAGGTAATGACCAGCACTGTTGGTCATTTATTTTGTTTCCAAATTATTCCAGCTTTAGCCTTGTATCCTTTTGTCGAGTTCCCATTCTTTTTTAGCACTTCCTTACTTTGGGAACCTTAAAATAGTCCAGATTCATCTTGAATTTCAGCCCTGCTGGGGTGTTATTGCTTCTAAGCCCTCTCAGCGCAGCAGATAGAACTAGGAAACATACTTGACCCCCTCACCCTCTCATCTGTATGTATGTATCTGAATGTATTTAAAGTGATGTGTTCATGTTGATACTTGTAATTCCAGTCCATCACCACAGGCTTCTTCCTTTCTTTATTTGAACTTCAGTCCCCACTAATGAGAAACCTGGCTTTCATTTTCTATGATATATTATTTGTTCACTCTTAGACACCTAGTATACGTGTAAAATAGTTCTGGAATTATGAACCCATACCATACATCTGTGAGAAGCAAATTTACTAACTAGATTATAACATTTGTGTTCAGTTCCATCTTCAGCTTTATACCAAGTCAAAATACTGTTTTCCGAAATTGTGTAGGTTAGTTCTTCTCCACCGGCTTCAATGAGGTAATGTTATTTATTTGTAATACAGTTAGGTAATTTGTCTCTGTCTGTTTTCCATTTTGATACCCTTCTTCCCCCCATATCCTGGTTGGTTTTTATTGCTAATTTATTTTTTTAGTATGTCAAGCATTACTATGATTTAAGAGTCAGGGCTATACAAAAAGTCTGCTCAGAGAAGTGCCACTCCCTCCTCTTCCCATCACCCCATTCCTATTCCATCTGTCTTTCTACTCCTTTGGTCTAGCTAATTTCTTTAATTTCTGGCTTATTCTTCCTGCATTTCTTTAGCACAACTGAACACAATATGTGTATAGTTTTATATACTACCCTTTCATAAACAAAGGCTAAAATACTGTGATAGTTACCTATTGCATTACAAATTACCCCAATACTTAGCTTCTTTAAAAATAACAAACATTTATTTTTTTCTTAGAATATCATTTCTAGGCAGTACCAGGAATTGAACCTAGGACCTTGTATATGAGAAGCAGGTGCTCAACCTCTTTAGCTACATCCACTCCCATATGTCTCTCAATTTCTAAGGGTCCAAAATACAAGAGTGGCTTAGCTGGGTGATTCTGACTCAGGTTTTTCACAAGGTTGTAGTCATGATGTTGGCTGGGCCTGCAGTCATGTAAAGCTTTGATTGGGTTAGAGAATATTCTTCTAAGTTCACTCATGTGGCTGTTGGCAAAAGGTCTGTTTTTCACTACTGTCTGTTGACCTAAGGCCCAGTTTCTTATCACAAGGATTGCATAGGGCTGCTTGTGACATGGCATCTGGCTTCTCCCAGGATGTATGATCTGGAAGAGAGAGAATAACAAAACAGAAGTTGTAATGTCTTTTATAACTCGTCATCAGAGTGGTCGCATAGACCATCCCTGATCCATTAGGGAGGGTTCTACACAAGAAATTTAAAATCAAGAAATAGAGATCATTGGCTTTTGCATTTTGCTTTTCTTACTTAGCATTGTATGTGCTGTAAAATATTTCATATCGGTTCTTAGAGATCTTCATTTGTTTTTACAGAGGCAGAGTACTCCAGATATAACATAGTCTATTTGGTTACATGGTTATGTATTTTAAATGTCAGCAGTGCTGAGCTTGAGAAAGCCTACTCTAGAAACTACCAAAGTATATAAAAAACATGTTTAAAGGTTTTTATTTTTATAGGATATCAGATCTGTTTTCAGACATATTGCTGTTTTATAACTCTGGAATAAATATGGAAAGTTAGAAGTTGACACTATTGTATGTGATTAGAAGCATGTGCTTGTCTCACTATATCATGGTACAGATTGGTTGAAATTAGACTGTGGGTGGGATTTGATTGCAAGTCATAGTTTCTCACTTATAATATGGAAATTGATCTTTTATTAACGGTCTAAAGCATTCTTTGGGTTAAGAGTTCTTCTCTGACTGCATCTGTACAACTAGTCATGCCTTCCAGTTTCCTTCTCTGTAAATGAGAAATTAGGACTATGTAGACTGTGAGGCTCTTCCTTTCCTACCTTTTAGGCATTAAAACATTTTAATTCAAATTTATTTTATAAATTCATAAAATTAGTTCTGGTATTTCTACATAACCTGGAATATTGCTGGGGAAACTAAGATGCTTATATCTAACACTGAAAAATATTTCTTTGTGGAAATTGATTTTCTTAGACTCTTATCAGTTCACAAGGATCAAAAGAGATGTGTATGAAAACTCATACTGAAAAATGAAACCCTGTGACCCTGGTTGTTAACCATTTTTGCATCTTCTAAGTGATAAAGTTTTTATAGATGGTATTTTATATATATATATATATATATATATAAAATGACAGGTCTTCTAGAATAAAATTGAGACCTTGGTAGATAAAGTTTTTTATACTAATTAGGTGAATGATTGGGCAGAGCCATTTAAGCTGCAGTTTTATTTATTAAATGTAATTTTATTTTTAATTAAAGGAGATATGTTTGACAAGATAATGTAAGAACATGCTACAGAAGGGTGTATACTGAAAAGTCTCCTTCCCTGTTTTGTCTCCCATTTGGTTATTTCCCAACACCCTATCCTCCATAGGTATCCATTATTACTGATTTCTTAAATATCGTTTTAGACTTCCTTTATATAAGAATACACGAAACTGAACATGTATATGCAGTACTTTCATGCTGGTTTTCATTTTTTTCCCCTTCCGTTTGTAACTTTTTAAAAATTTTAGGTAAAATCCACTGTTGGCCCCAATCCAACCTTATAACTCTGAGGTTATTTTTTTTTAATTAGTGTTTCATGTTTAGGAAATGCCATTTCAAACACCAAAAGGTATGAAAAGGATATATAGTGAAAGTTTTCCTTCTCTGTTCTCACATATATCCATCTCCCTAACAATTAACCACTGTTAACTTGTTTTTGTATGTGGTTATAGTATTTTTTTAATATTCTTTGTACTGATCAACTGTAATTTCTAAGCCAGAGACAAGGTGGTACTTTATAGTAAGATCTCTCCAAATTTTAAATATTACTAATATTGGAAATTAACCTATTTCTTTCCAGTTGCAGGAAGCCAAACAAATGGAAAAGGAGAGGCATCGGCAGCATCATCACCTGTTGCAGTCTCCAGTAAGCCATCATGAGCCTGAATCACCTCAACTTAGATATCTGCCGCCTCAGACTGTTGACCACATATCCCAAGAAAATGAAGGGGACCTTGAATCCCAGACAAATAATGTGGATAAAAACCTTCTGGATGACACGGAGCCTGAAAATGGATCTGATATTTCCAGTGCAGAAAATGAACAGACTGAAGCTGATCAGGCAACTGCAGCTGAAAGTAATCTTGAGATGGGGGTGTGGGATATATATTGTGTGCGTTAAGGGAAGTGATTAGGGATGAGAGTTTTTGGTGAAGCTATGTATAAAGGGTAATATGATTTAATGGATATTAGACATATTGTGATAATTGTGGACTTTTTCCATTCTAGGTGGCAGAGTTAATTTGACCTTATCCCACAATTCTTTGCATTCATTAGGATCTCATGAGTAGTATGATTTTCAGACTTGTTTTGGGGGTGGTAGTTGTTTGGTTTTTTTTATTTTTCATTTTTAAAAAAAATTTTGGGAGTTACTGGGGCAGGGACTTGGACCTGGGACCTCATCTGTGGGTAGCCAGTGCTCAGCCACTGAGTTACACCAGCTGCCCTTTTAAAGAGGGTCATAAATGTCTGTTAGCATGATATATGGGAACATCAGGTTTTATTTTAAAGATTAGTTTCATAGCAAACGAGGGACCTTTTAAGTATGTTTTTATGAAATATGCCTGAACATTTTTAGTAATCATTATATATTAAAAGTTTAGAAAAGACTATGATTATGATTTAAAATATATACTGAAATTAAATATAAAAACAAGTCTTTTGAGTAACAAGCCAAATTTTATTTATTTTTATATACTGATGTGTAGGTGTTCTCTACCAGTGCTTTTTCCTATGTAAATTCATTTATAAAAAATAATTTACAAGATTAAAAATGTTATATGTATAAAATTGTATGTATTTATTTAAAAATTTGTTACTTTGAAAAGTAAGTCACATGAAGTCGCATTTTTCCAAGCACTATTCTCAACGTTAATTGTTCTGTGAAAGCACAAGAGAGTTTGGGTTGTTCCCTTTGTTTCTCCTTAGCTTGTTAAAAAATGATGGAAATTCTGTGGTTGTCTAGATTCAGGATAGGGTTTAGTTACAAGTCATCTGATGTCTGTGTTATTACTTCACTTTGAGGAAAGACTTCTATAATATATTTTCAGCTCTTAATTTTTTCTCTTATCTTTTCCACAGTAGTGACATGAACAGCAGCAATGGCATGAATAGAAAGATGCCTTTTTACTATTTTGATAATACTTTGCTGTTTATTTTAAATGGAATGATTTTAATACACTGAGCATTCACTCTGTTCCAGCTAATAGTGAGTCTACATGTCTCTAGCCTATCCTTGCCAAAATTTTCCCTACTTTTACTGTGTGTTTATAGAGGAGGTGATTCAAAGGCTGAATCTTAATATAGCTGGGACTTTGTTCATTCCTTCCTTTGTTCATCCATGCATTCAGCAAACATTTCTTGAGCATATGGTGTCCTAGGCACTGTGCTAGGACTTGGAGTTAAAAGTTGACCAGGATACAGCTATTTCTCTTAGTGTCCTCTGGATCCGGTGTGCATAAATGAAGTAAAATGTGATTACTGTCCTAAAAGTGGCACACACATGGTAATTCTGCTGCGAGGAGTTAGGAAATGCCTTATTAGAAGAGATGATGATGTTTCAGGGATAAGAATCAGCTAACTGAAAAATGTAGGGAAAGTTTCCAGCAGAAAATCAACATGGGCTCGAACTCCAGGGAGTGGGAGCATTTTTTGTGTATGAGGCACCACTCTAGGTATACTATAGGTTACAGAATTATAAATAAGACACAATTACCTTTGGCACAACTATAATGATTTTGGCTTGACAGGTATTTTTTCTTCCAAAAACTGATTAAAAGGAAAATTCTGCTTGAGAGCAATTCATTAAAGTGCAAACTCTGGAATTAGATGACCCAGGTTTGAATCACATCTCCATTGCTTATTAACTATGTGACTTTGGACATAATTGTTCTCTAAGCATTTTCTGTATACAATAAATATCACTTTACTCTAATAAAAAAATCACTTTAATCTATTTCTATCTGCTAATAGATAATGCGAGAAATTTATTTTTAATTCGCTAGTCACTTTGTCACACTTTAAGGTAGTGATTCTATATGTTAACATTCTAGTTTTTCAACTATATCATTTTAGCACACTAGAGCACAGAAATAAAAAGTGTAAGCATGGGGGAAAGTTATTTGTCAAGACATTCATATGTTTTTACTCCGTAGAATAATCTAAATGATATTTGGATTTGGATTTTTTATAAAAAAAGGTTGCTGATTTGACATCTTTTTTTTTTTTTAATCAAGTTTCCCCTTTCAGCATTCAGTGTTTTGTAGAATACAGCAGATGACAGATTGGGAGGATGATATATATAGGGTGGATGGGTTTCTAGAAGTCAACATTATAACTATTGGTCCTTTATAGTAATGCATGGGTATGGGAGGTAATGGAGAAGGCCACACTACCAGTTACTGTGCAGTTGGATGCAATTTGGTATAGGGCAGTGGCTCCCAGGACAGGGTGCCAAAAATCAGTGTATTGCAACGTGCTGATGGAGCCTTCCTGATATATTTTCAGCATTTCAGAAAAACCCAACAGAAATCCTTTGTCTACGGTAGCCTGTATAGGCTAACTGGAAGGTCAAGTTTAATTGGCTTTTAGGGTAACTTATCAATTCAGTGTACTGATATCAGTTTTTCTTGTGCTGTTTAGAAGCTCTGTTTGGCAGCTCTATATGTTTCTGATTAATGTTAAATTGTGGAATGAATTATTTTTTACTTCTTCAATTTAGTTTTACAGTAGAAATATAGTTTCTGTTTGGAGGAAAAATAGTAAAGAAGGGCTGGAAAGCACTCGCAGAGGTCCAGACAGCCCTTTTTCTACTTCCTCAAGGACCTCATTGTATTAGAGCACAGTGTTTTTGTTTGATAGGAAGAAAAGTGGTATATGTTAGAAATGTTCCATTCAAAATATTTCCGAAATTTTTGATTCATGAAGGCATAATCTACAAAATTCAGTTGTTGAATAATCACTGTAAGTTGATGAAATGAAGTTAAAACTGACCTGAATTTAGAAAATATTTTTAATGCAGTCTGTTTGGTTATAATTTTTGAAGGTTTAACTTTTTTCTAATATGTAAGTACTTGTAGTTTCATGTATCTATTTGATTTATTCTATTATTGTGCATTTTTAAGGAAAGTTTTTCATCATTAATGTTTAGGAAAAGTTTACAGAAATTTAAAATAACATTCCTTTGAATTTTTCTGTTTTAAAGCGTTATCTAAAAATGATATATTGTATGATGGAGAAAACCATGAGTGTGAGGAAAAGCCACAAGACATTGTCCAGAGCATTGTAGAAGAAATGGTGAACATAGTTGTTGGAGGTATTGTACTTCACTTTATTTATTTTTTAAAGATTTATTTATTTATTTCTCCCCCTCCCCCCATCTGTTGTCTGTGTCCATTCACAGTGTGTTCTTCTGTGTCCACTTGTATTCTCATCAGGCAGCACTGGGGATCTGTGTCTCTTTTTGTTGTGTCATCTTGCTGTGTCAGCTCTCCATGTGTGCAGCACTACTCCTGGGCGGGCTGTGGTTTTCCATGGGGCAGCTCTCCTTGTGCAGGGGCCACTCCTTGCTTGGTGGGCACCCTTAGGCAGGGGCATCCGTGCATGGGCCAGCACTCCTTGCGCGCAGCAGCACTGCGCATGGGCCAGCTCACCACATGAGCGAGGAGGCCCTGGGTATTGAACCCTTTGACCTCCTTTATGGTAGGCGGACGCTATATCTGTTAAGCCACATCCGTTTCCCTGTACTTAACTTTAAATTAGTTTATTCTGTCTTGTGGAACTTTATCTGACAATGGAGAAATCTTTCTACTGTGCAGAAGAATGGCAAAATTATAAGTTTTTTTTTCAAATTAATGATTTTTGTGTTTGTAGAAAAAATATATGTCTTTAATTATAAAGGGGAACCCCCTTTATTCTCCTGCTTCAGTTACAGTCTTTTTTTAAAAAACCAGTACCATTTAAGAAAAAACTGATGCTATTTCATTTTTATCTTTTTGTTTTAGGTGAGAGAAGGTCAGGGTTATATTTCCATGCTCCTTAATGTACTAGACTTTATAAACTACAGTATGTTTAAATTGATTCACTGAGTATTTTATATCATTGTTGGACAATAACTTGATATCTCATGCCTTTATTGTAATAAACCAAGTTATAGTTGATATAGTGTCAGTTTCTATCTTACAGATTGTGTTATAAAAATGTTATAATGTTTATTAGTAATTTCACTCATATTTTTAAAAAGCATTGTAGATGATTAGATTTAAGGACAATCCACTGAAGCTTATTTAATTCTTGGTATATTATATAGGGCTCAGTATAATATCTTGCTAAATATACTTCTAGAAATATGTTTAAATTAACAGTATAGGTCTTGAATAAGAATAGAACTGTTCCAGTGATACCTAACTCCTATTTATAACATCAAATTTTTTTATTTTATTTTTTACAAGGGAGTAAAGAATTTTTTATTTTTTTTAAAGATACTTAGATTACACAAATGTCACATAAAAAATATAAGGGATTCCCGCATGCCCTATTTCCCATAACTCCCACACCAACAACATCCCTCAACAGTGTGGTACATTGATTGCAACTGATGAACACACTTTGGAGCATTGCCACCAAGCATGGATTACAGTTTACATTGTAGTTTGCACTTTCTCCCAAACAGTTTTGTAAGTTATGACAAAACATATAATGGCCTGTATCTGTCATTGCGGTGTCATTCAGGACAATTCCCAAGTCCCAAAAATGCCTGTGTATTACACCTGTTTCTCCCTCTCGCTGCCCTGAGAACCTCCAGTGGCCACTGCCTCCACATCAATGATACAGTTTTTTCCATTGCTAGAATCACAATGAGTCTATAGTAGAATACTAGTAAATCTATGTTAGTCCATAGTTTCTTCCCCAATCCTGAGGATTCTGGGATGGTGAGGTCCACTCCACCTGTAATTGAGAGGGGCCTTAGATCCCATAGGGCCGATGGATGGGACTCTCTTGCTTGCAGTGGTAGACTCTCTTGGTTCCTTGATATGGTGGTTATCCATCTTCAGCTCCTTATTAGTTGTCCTGGGTGAGACCAATGAACTGGAGAGTAGGTATTGCAACTCTGTTGAGATTCAGGGCCCAGCTGGCACATGGACAGCCCAAAGATTTAAGTCTCTTGGATGTACACCTACCAACTCTAGTACTAATTATAGTTCAAATGGAAGGACAGAAGAACCATGTGTAGGGAAACCACAACTGAATCCAGCTCTGTCACACTGGGGAACATAAATTCCAAAGTAGGGCCCACTGGCAAGGCATCCAATTCCTGAGCTATCTGCCCTGACCATAGTGTCTGGATGTCTCCAGAACCCTCAGGAATCCTGCCATTTGGGATAATATCTACTTTGGCATTCAGTGAGATCCTGCTGAAACATGCATAAGCATAACCTCTGGAATGACCTCCTGAATCACTTTGAAGTCTCTTAGCCATATAAACTCATTTGTCTTTACCTTTTCCCCCTTTTGGTCTAGGTCCTTTTCTAATTGCATTGCTAGTTGGTGCTTGGTAATAATCCCTTGATGCCAGGGAGGCTTATCCCTAGGAGTCATGTCCCATGCTGGGGGGAAGGCAATGCATTTATATGCTGAGGTCAGATTAGAGAGAGGCCCACATTTGAGCAACAAGGAGGCTCTCAGGAGGTAACTCTTAGGCACCCTTTAACACTAGGCTAAGTTTCAGTTTCAAGAGTATAGGTTCATAAGCACAGTCATCAATATCAAGGGCCCATCAGTGGACCATCCTCTTTCACTAGTCATTGCCCCTGTACTCAGGGGACTCTTGCTGTTCCATCGGAGAATGTATCAGAGCTCCCCACGATGGGATTTCGATATTCTTTTGGTTATTGTGTGACTCTCCACCCACCATGACAATGCTTCATTTGAACACATTTATGTATGTGTATGCCCAGTTGAGCTTCCTCTCATGAATCCCCCCCATCACTGACTCCCCCGCACCAATGATCCCCTCCTGCCACTTTCGCAACCTTTCTGTGATCCAAAACCTCCTAAAAAATGAAGGCAATAAAATAGCCAAACACAATAAACAAGAAAATGAAACAATGATAGCTTTTTTTAAAGATTTATTTTATTTACTTACTCCCCTCTTCCTTGCTGCCTGCCCTCGCTGTCTGCTCTGTGTGTCTGTTCACTGCATGTTCCTCTGTGTCTGCTTGTCTTCTCATCTTTAGGGAGCACCAGGAACCAATTCTGGGACCTCCAACATGGGAGAGAGGCACTCTGTTGTTCGAGCCACCTCAGCTCCCTAGTTTATGTCTTCATTGTACCTCCTCTGTGTCTCTTTTTTTTTTTTTTTTTGCATCATCTTTCTGCATCAGCTCATGGCCCAGGCCAGCTCTCTGCAGTGTGGGGCAGCTCTCCACCATGCACGCCAGCTCACCTTCACCAGGAGGCCCTGGGAACTGAACGTGGGACTCCAAGATATGGCAGATGGGAGCACAATCATCCAAGCCAAAACCAACCCCCCACAATAAGAGTTTGAAAACCAAGAAATAAAACACACACAAAATTTAAAAAATAAAAATTTTTTAAAATATTTGGGATAATAAAAAATAATGTAAAAATATTTAAAACGTTTTTTTTTTTTTAACATTTTGTCTTTCATCACTGTAGGATCTGTATAACATTTCTAAGAATGTATTTCTTCTGTAAGTACAACACTCTAAACAGGCATTCGTCTGACAGTCTTCTCATTCTTTCATTTTTTTATTCATCATTTACTTATGGAGTACATAGAATTGAATGGCAATGTAGGGGGGGGTTTACAAAAATTAATTCAAGATAGACTGCTTTTAAGGAAAGGGGTATGTAAGACTAGTATAAGGTAGAAAGTGATAAGTGCCATAAGAAAGAAATTGCTAAAAGTCTTAAAATTCAGAGAAAGAATTTATTATATTTAGCTAGAATGATTCAGAAGGGTTTCATATAGGTGGTGGTACTTGATTGTGTGGGTTCACATAGACATGGGGCGTGGCATTTCATGTACTGGGAACTTAAGGTTTAGAGGTGAGATTGATTGGGCAGATTTGGGAATTAGCAGGTGGTAGTTTGAAGTTTAGTGAATGTGATGTTATATAGTAAAAACATGAGATTAAAGAAGCAGTTTGGAACTAACCAACAGACGTCATAAATTCCAGGTGTAGTGCCCGAAACTGGTGGGGGCAAGTTCAGGGGCCTGTGGGAAGAAGCAGGGGTGGGGCAGGAGTCGAGAGAAGAATGGAGGCAAGACAGGGTTCTGATCAAGCCTCGTTTATTGGGGGTAGAACATGGGAATATATAGAGAGGGAAGGGAACGTGTACATAGGTGATAGGCTAGTCTTGTTTGTGGCAGACGTCCAAGAAGGGGATTGGCCGACAGTTCGCACCGGGTCTGCGGAGTTTCGCGCCTTGCGCATGCATTTTGCTGTGGTCACCTGAGTAGTGGCGGGAGGGGGAAAGCAAAGAAGCAGGGAGGAGAATAAGGAAATGACAGGGCAGATTTGTGAACTCTGCCATGTTGTGAGAGGCTGTAAACAGACCTCACAGCGGGTGGCTCCCCACAGTGTAGAACTTTGAACTTCATTCTAGGACAAAATGCATTACTATTGAAGATTTAAGAGCTAAAAAAATGAAGGTGATCAAACAGTGCTTTAAAAGCTAAGTGGGAGGAAGCGAATGTGGCTCAAATAATAGGGCCTCCACCTACCATTTGGGAGAACCCAGATTTGATCCCTGGGGCCTCCTGGTGAAAAGAAGAGAAAGCATGCCTTTGCGGCCAGCCAGTGCCTGCATGGCCAGCCAAGTGTCCACGCGGCAAGCTGTGTGTGTGCGCAGTAAGCCAGTGCCCGCGCAGATGAGTCAAGCAGCAAGCTGATGAAGCCACAAAAGAGAGACCAAGGGGAGAGTCAAGGTGAAATGCAACAGAGACCAGAAACTGAGGTGGCACTATTGACAGGGAACCTCTTTCCACATCACAGGTCCCCAGGATCGAATCCTGGTGAATCCTAGAGGAGAAAGACAAGAAGACAAGACAAAAAGAGAATTAGATATAGAAGATCACACAGCGAATGGACACAGACAGCAAAAATAGCAGGGCAGGGGAAGGGATGGGGGGGTGGGGTAGGGGAAGAAAAAAGTAATAAAGAGTAAGTAGAGACAGATAGAAGTCTAGAACTTTCTGAGATTCCACTGCACAGCTAAGTTGGTTTTCCTTCCATATTTATTTCAACATGCCCAGTTACCTGGGATACTACTCTTTCTCCTTGTGCCTTATATTAGGAAACCTATCAAGCAATTCCTTGACTTGACTTAGCAGGCAGTGCTCAGATAAAATCTACATAATCATGGCAACTGGCAGCGCTATTGATAGATATTGGCTTGGTTCTTCAAGCTCTTTGATTAGCACTTTCCTTTCTATCCCATAGTTCCTGCTGAATACAGCCACTTCTTAGGTAGGCCCATTCTTTGCCTGAGTTCAGGGATAGGCAATTGAACACTATTAGACTTTCCCTTAATCTGAATTGATCATATTCTCTAGGAATTCCTTAAACTTTCGGGTCCATTTATAGTATTCTCCTCATTCTTCCAATGCTTTTACAGACTTTATCTCTCATTTATATTTTCCCTATTAATTTCACTGTGATTTGTCAAGAGAGTAAAAGGTAAATTCACTTTGAAACCAGAAATTAGTATCTATGTTTAGGTAGTTGTTATAGGCAGAATTAGTGGAGAAACAGAGTATAATGTCTAACTGTATTAAGTATTGTCTGAGTAACAGAAATGATTTTATAAGCATTTCTCATTTAATCTTCAACTAAATGCTGCATGGTTTGGGTACTGTTTTTATCCCTCTTTTTTATAAATGGGAACACTGAAGCACTTAAAGATTATTTCCTAGAAGGTGATGAAGATTCTGACCAAAGACTGTCTGCTTCAAAGCCTGAAAATAAAAGCAGAAAATGTTTTCATTTCTTTTGTGAAATTTCCAAAGCAAGGAGGAGAAATTAATATTAAAGAATATTGATTTTTTCCTTTGAGAAATTTGCTTGAAAGAGAGAGGAAATTGATCTGCAGTAGAGTTATAGCAGAGTTAAAGGAAGATATTTTCTTTAGAATGAAAAGATTTGAGTGTATTTATGGGTAAGAGGGAAGAACCAGGGTATGCATGAAATTTAAAATGTAATGTTAAAAGAAAATACTCAGTAGAGGAAGATAACCTCCACTGAAGGGATTGCCTTGGAAATGCAAAAGAATGAAATGAGAGAGAAGAAAAAGACTTGGAAATTCAGGGTACTGTTATGAGGGGAGTATAAAATGAGGAAGCTCATATTAGATTATTTAATTCTTTTTAGCTAAGTAGACATTAGTAGTTATTTGTTAAGGGGAGATTGGGTTGGGGAATGATATATAATTGGTTGCAGAGAGGAAAAGGTTTGGGAAATGAAATAGAAACTCAGTTTCTGATAATCATTGTTAAATTTCTGACTCCTTCCAGAGTGCTCTATGTTCTTATAAATATTATTTATATTTATAATATATATATATAAATCTGTTGTATATAGCATACCAAGCATTAGAATATTAAAGCTCCAAAAGGTCTGCCAAAAGTAAATGTTTTGGTTTTTTTTGTAACCCAAGTTTCCCAAATACATTGATAAACAATATATTTTTCACATAGCAACTTGTTAAATGCAAAACATACTTGGAATTATCTTGTTTAATCAATCCCAAGGTTTTGTAATTAGGAGAGTAGAAAGCACCTTTGGAGTAAGGACATCCAAAGCAGCTACTGCTTTCACTACTTGAATAAATCAAAAGTTGGAGGCATGTTATCTATAAGCGGTAGCCATTAATCACAAAATTAATAATAGCTACCACTTATTGAGCACTACTTGTTTTGTTATGTATTTTCTGTGTGTGTGCTTATGAATCCTCATAGACATTATTGTTTGCATTTTGCTGATGAAGAAACCAAGGCAGAGAAAGAGAAATAACTTATCCAGTTAAATAGTGGAGGCATGATTGAAGCCCAAGTCTTCCATATTCCAAAATCTGTGCTTCTTACACTACAGTGTATTTCCCTCATGCTAGCTTATATATACTTTTCAGTTGGTAGCATGGAAGTATCAGTTTCTTGCCAAGTAACTACTGAGTTATGGCCACAGGCATACATGTATGTGCTCTTTTTTTTAAGTAACATATATTATACCTTGAATAGTTCTGAGACTTGGTATTAATTGCATTATCTATATTTCTTCTACTGTTGTCATTTTCTAAGCCTGTCATCCCAAGAACATAATGTTTTTGGCAATATTAAAAGATACTCCAGAAAGGAGAGAAGATTTCATGGTAAAATAAATTCCAGTAATATATTGTATATCCCGTTTGGACACCTCAAAACAAATTAGCAAATTAAAGACTGTAATAAAGAACCTATTTCCCAGTAGTTTTCAAACTTATTTGATAATGGGAATTTTTTTTTTCTGTTTTGAGGAACTTCTCTTAACATCCCAGGGTGTGTTAGCATTCATGAGAACTCAGTGTTGGTATATACTAAAATAGACTCAAGCTTCTCTTTTGTCACATCCTGATTTGCCTTTCATCAACTGAATGTGTTCTGTTGCCAGAGCAACTTAAGGATCTTTTTCGGACATACTCCAAATGCATACTTTCTTTAAATGGTGTCAGTACATATTACTTCACATTGCTTTTCTGCCACTGTTTTGTTTTAAATAGTGCATACTTTTTAAATATATTTCAAGTTTTGTGTGTTTTTTGTTCTTATCTTTTTAGATATGGGAGAAGGGACAACTATAAATCCAAGTACAGATGGCAATATTGGAACTTTAGAGGATGGTAGTGACAGTGAAAATATTCAAGCAAATGGAATTCCAGGAACACCAATTTCTGTTGCATATACACCGTCCTTACCTGACGATAGATTGTCTGTCTCTTCCAATGATACTCAGGTATAAATGGAAAAGAAATCCCATTAATCTCAGAAATTTATAGGCTTCTAGAGAATATCTCCAGTTGTTAATGCTGGCAGATTTCAGTTTGGGGAAATACTTTTTTTTCCCCCTCATTTATTATATATTTAAGCAGTTTATTCCCTTTGTGTATTTATAGCTAAATTTCTAACTCCTTCTTAAGGTATGTGTTATCTGTGGTCCCTTCTTCCCTATGTCTCTCCCTCCCCAGTTGAAGTTACACTGAAAAAAGACTATTCTTACTACATATTCCTAGGATAATACTAGTATTATAGGGAGAAAGAACTTTGAGAAATCTAGGGAACTTCATCTCAGCTGCCACAATGAACTCATTATGGTATTAGTGACAGGTCCTCATCATTCTTCCTTCCCTGAATTTTGTGTATTTTTATCTTTCTCTTTTTAGATAAGGGAGTCCTATCCTAAATAAGTGCCTTGTGTATCTGAGTAGTTTTCCTGGCCTTGTTGACCATCAGCAGATAAAAATGCCTCAACAATTTCCATTGTCTAATATCTGCCAAGAGTAGATAAAAAGTAAAATAAGACAAAAATATAAAACACAGTGACAGGTAGTAGAAAGCTTAATTTAGGCTTCTGGATGAGATGTCTTATTTTGTGATGGTAAAAGGTTTTTTCCCTACCAGATATTAATTTATTGTTGGAGATAAGGAAGGTATGTTAGACTAAAAAAAGGTACTGTAGCAAGTTCCTCATGTAGTTTCCCTCCCAATAGTTGGATGGAAGTCCCACATATTAGTGAATTGGATAAAATATATTAGAAGTCTGAAATGATTTTACACTAGTAAATGTCTTCATTTTCATGGTATGTTAATTGTTTAGGAATCTGGAAATTCTTCAGGACCTTCACCTGGTGCTAAGTTTTCCCACATTTTACAAAAGGATGCCTTTCTAGTATTCAGGTCATTGTGTAAACTGTCAATGAAACCACTGTCGGATGGACCCCCAGATCCAAAGTAAGTTATTAGTTGTTCTACCTGACAAATGGAGTTTTTTAAGCTTGAAACTTACTGTTAAGATAATCCTTTGGTTATCTTTTGTTCCTCTTGTCCTTTCAGACTCAATAAAATCTCAGGGGTATTTACTTTAAAAAAAAAAATATTACGAAGCACTTGAGTTCCAAAACTGCCAGAGAAGTGGATACCTTACACTATTTCCCAAAGTGTATGGAGAACCATATAGAATAGAATAATGCCTGGTACATAGTAGGTGCTCAATTAATATTAGTGAATGAATGAATGAATGAGTGAATTCTATCCCAATATTGTAAGTAACTTTGGAACTAATGCACCTTTGTTACTCAGACTCTTGTTAGGCTTTTGAAAGCTGTTACTTAAAAGGTATTAAAACCTAAAAGAATAAATCTTAAAAGTCATAATAAAAAATAATGCATTTTCAGGAAGGGCTGATAAAATGCCGTATGGCAGGAGTTATTAACCTTTTTGTTCCATGGACCCCTTTGCCAGTCAAGTGAAAACCACAGTCCCCTTACTAAGCCCACACTATACTGTGTATTATTTAATAAATATATCACACCCACACCAACACGTCCCCACAGGAATGTTTTTTGAATTTCAATTCAAACTCACAGACCCCTGGTTAAGAAAAATCCTGCCTTAGGGTGTGTGTTTCTCCATAGGGAGCAGGAAGTACATTGAGATAGGAATCACTTGTCTGATAACCTGTCAAAACTATCATCTAAACCCTAGGAAAATGCCTTTTTATTTATTTTTTAAGTCATAAGTGGTCAGATATATTTTGTGTCATGTGATTCAACTCTGACTAATTACTACTTGAGTTTGAGTTTGGGAGTTATTAGAATGCCTGCTTCTCTATTGTTGCAGCATATGATGTATTATACCAGGACACCTTTGAGAGAACTTTCTGGAGAGAGAAGCCAGGGAGAAGGTCTGCTCAACTTTAAGGAAGGGATATTAAAATAGGTGGAAATGTAAGCAATACTGCTTCAGTAAGGAAAAACCTAGAGCATTTCTGTTCCTAAATGCCAACTAAGAAGGAAAGACTAGAGACAATTTAACAATTATACAAGCATCTGGAACCATAGATCTTAGATTTTCTATAGTTTGGTTTTATGTTTTCACATTGTACTGGTTCGGGAAATAACTTTCTCATTCAAAAATTGAATAATTTTTGTCAAATAAGATTTTTTCTTATTTGACAGTGACCTAATTTATATGGGAAATAATTTAAGAATTTGTTGTTACTGATCTTAAAAGCCTCAGATACTTAGTTTTATCAAATCGAATATTAAAAATGCGATTTGAAAAAATGCTAGAAAGAGAAAAGAGGGAATTCTTTACATTGTCAAGAATGGGGGATTAAAAATAAAGGAGACGTAAATTTTGAGGAGTACTCTTCTTTGGGGTGTGAGGTTTCTTTTGGCCCTGTAAGAGTGAACGAGGTTTATAAAGCTGCAATCTGTAATATTACAAAGGATTCTCATAAAGAATAATGTAAATTATCCTTCTACTTAGTGGCTTCAGCCAAATAGTAAAAAAGACCTTCTTGACCATCACAGTCATTAAATATTGGAAATAAATACTGAAAAGGAAATTTTCCAATCTTACAAACTATTCTTTTTCTGTAAAAGCATGCATGATTCTCTGTTTTGAATGATTTTGCCAACATCAGTGAGCTTCTATAGTTATATAACTTTCTTTTTAGTTTTGCTTCTCTTTACATTTTATGACATTGTGAAGGTCATGATCCTTGTTCTTTAAGCTTGAATCGTAATTTGAAACTACCTCATGAAAACCTGCACTTGTGAAATTTCAGCCTTTTTTGCCTATCAGAAGTATAATTTACTTTGTTATAGGACAGTCATCAAATCATTTCTTCATTAGTGCCTTGTACATAGTAGGTGCTTAATAAGTGTTTGGTATTTGTATCAATACATGAATAAAACCATTGTTTTTGAGCACCTACTATGTGCAAGACATTTTGTTAGCTGCTCAGGACAAAAAGGTAAACATATTTGTCACCAAAAAAACTCATGTTAGGTGATGATAAGGTGCAGGGTTTTTAATTACTATAGCAGTTGAGCAAAAAGGGTAATAAATGTGAGCTATGCTAGAAGTAGTAGTAAGTAGTGTGTAAGCTTTGAAAGATACTTGGTGGCTTAATTAACTTACCCTAGATTTTCCTGTCGCTGTTCAGTATCTGACCTCCAGCTATTCCTAACTTGATTTATTAGACTCAGGAATATCCATGTTGTAAACATGACTATGTAATATTGGCTCCAGGTTTATTTCAAAGAAGGTAGTATTTTTTTTTGAGATACCTAATTACATGAAATGAAATATTGCTTATTAGAGTTACTTGGGTCCTTAAATTCCTTGCACTTATACACCCATAACATTTTTAAGGTGGAAATCAGAAGCAGTTAAGTTTACAACACAGTGTAAATGTAACTGAATACAGCACTTGGGATAAATTTTTTTAAAACATCAGCTGCTGGGACAATTTAGTATGTCCTGCATTTGAAATGTTGCCTGGGATCAGTCTCCTTTGTTGAGCCTTAAGAGACCTGTTCCAATTTGAGAAAAATTATCTTTGTGATGTTGATAATTAAAGTGCTAGATATTGATCAGAAAAAAAATTTTAAGCTAAAGCATTTGTTTTCCTGCTTTTCATTACAAAAATATTTAGAATAAATGGGTAAGCTATTAGGAGATCCAGTTTTGAAATGTTCTGTAGCCTCTTTGTGTTTATTTCAAAAAAAATTCTTTTAAATGCTTCCTGAAGAAGCAAGCATGAAGTAGTGCTATAACTTGTTAATGCAAAAGAACTTTTTTATTGGTGTTTGGGATTTTTGAGTAGCATAACTAGGAAAAAAGTACATTGAAACTATTATGTACTAAATATGGCACTTAATTTGAGAAGTTCATGTTGATTTCTAAAGAGAAATGGTTGTGAAAGAAAAGTACAAGTCATAAATCTTAACATTATTTGTATGTTTTTCCCCCATCTAAAAATTTTGTGAAATTATGTGATACAAGGGAACATCAGTGGAATCACCCATTATTAATGGCTAATTTCATTCACATATTATACTTTCATTTTTATGTTTTACAGCTTTCTTTTCCTCTCCATTTATGAAAGTTTTGTAAGATTGTGTGGTACCAGGAAATATTTTTAGAACAGATGCTAAACTTGTCCATATACTATGCCTTCTTTTTTTACATTTTAGGTCTCATGAGTTACGATCCAAGATTCTTTCATTGCAGTTACTTCTATCCATTCTGCAGAATGCAGGACCTGTTTTCAGGACAAATGAGATGTTTATTAATGCTATTAAGCAATATCTTTGTGTTGCACTCTCAAAAAATGGAGTCTCATCTGTTCCAGAGGTTTTTGAGCTTTCTCTTTCCATATTTCTTACTTTGTTGTCAAACTTCAAGACGCATCTGAAGATGCAGATTGAGGTATGTTTTGCATTTAGGCATTAAATTAAGATTTCTCTTGGATATCTCATTTGATTTATGTTAAATAAGATTAATACGCTGGAATGTTTTTTAAAATGTGAAATAATATTTGTGTATTGTCTTGTACTTTTTAAAAATTCACTCATTCATTCATCTAATTTCATATGCTTATGAAGTAAGAGGTACTGGGTGCATGAAGTTCTAAGGATGCAAAATCAAATAAAACTGTCCCTGCCTTCAAGGAATTTATGCTAGTTGAATGAATGATTCTAGCTCTTATGAATTTATTTGTTCCTCACAATAGCTTTGCCATTATATAAATGGTGTGTAATAGTGAGTTTGGTTTTCTTAAAGAGTATATTCCAAATATATTCTCCATCCATATGGTTTTAAAATGTTTAAGTATTAGTAACTTTAAAAAGGGTGATTTTTGGGAAAGGGTTATCCTTTTGGGGTTAAATTGTAGAACATTTGGAAAAATTAATTTTGTTTTGTACTTTCCCCCTCTTCTAATGTATTTATTATGTCCCTAAAATCTTTTCTAAAGATCTTTGGAAATGAATAACAGCTGTGTGGTTTTATATTTTCTGAAATTTAGCACAACAAAATCAGGAAACTTCCAAGAGTGTCTCTGTATATATCTTTCAGGTATACCAGTACCTGATCTTTTGTTATTATCTTCATAAAATTCAGTATCAAAAATAGGAATTTATTCTTTACTTACTTAATGGGTACTTTCCTATCTTGCCATTTGTTAAAATATTGTTTTGGTTGGACATTGTTTATTTTAGAAATATTTCTTTTTAAGCTGGTCTGCTTTCACAACCTTCATATTATTTTTGATATTTTATGTGTTTATCTTCTTATCTTTGTTAATCTTATCTTTAATCAGAGTTCAAGACAAGACTAATAATTCATCACCTCAGGAGAAAGGATAACTTATGACTTAGCCAGAATTTTGAGATGGTTAAAGTAATCATACAATTCTTTATTATTAATATTTTATAATAGCTATTAAAATTCATTTAGACTTTTTTGGGAATGATATAGAATAAAGTCTTATTATTATAAGTGAAAAATATTAATTAGACCATGTCTTTGAATAGGAAAGGGCTTCATAGAAATGGTTTCTGATGTCTGTATAGTCAAGTTTTACACATTTGCCATATATCTGTTAAAAGAATACAAGACCTTAAACTTGGAGCGATTACTTTTTTTAGGTTGTTTTTTTTCCCATTATCTTCAGGAAGTATAGATGCAAGAAGAATATACACCATGTCCAAGGGGGATTTATCCTAGGTATGCAAGGGTGGTTCAACATAAGAAAGTCAATTAATGTAATTTATCACCTTAATAGAACAGAGGAAAAAACAACATGGTCATCTCACTTGACACAGAAAAGGCCATCTAACAAAAATCCAGCACTTCTTCAAGATCAAAAAACTTAGATAACTAGGAATAGAAGGAAATTTCCTCAACACTATAAAGAGCATATATGACAGATCAACAGCTAACATCATAATCAGTGGGTAAAGACAGAAAGCTTTCACTAAGATTAGGAACAAGGCAAGGATGCCCACTGTCAAGACAGTTATTTAACACTACATTGGAAGTTCTAGCCAGAGCAGTTTGACAAGAAAAAGAAATATAAGGCACCCAAATTGGAAAGGCAAAAATAATACTTTTGTTTGAAGATGGCATGATCCCACATATAGAATACCCTAAAAAAAAAAACCTCCAACAAAGTAGCTAGCACTAACAAAAGAGTTCAGCACAGTGGTGGGGTACAAGATCAACACATAAAAATTACCAGTGTTTCTATACACTGATAATGAGCAATCTGAGGTGGAAATCAAGAAAAAGAGTTTCTGTTTGTAATAGCACCTAAAAAAATCGAATATCAAGGATTAAATTTAACCAAGGATGTAAAGGCCTTGTACATGAGGAACTAAAAAACATTGCTAAAAAGAAATCAAAGAAGGCCTAAATAAATAGGACATTCCATGTACAAGGTTGGGAAGACTAAATATTGTTAAGATGATAATTTTAGATTTACAGATTCAACACAATCATAAAAAAGCCTAATTACAGAAATGGAAAAGTCAATTATCGAATTTATTTGGAAAGGTAAGGGGTCCTGAATACCAAAATCACCTTGAAAAAGAAGAGTCAAACTGGAGGATTCATATTTCCTGACTTGAAAGCTTATTACAGTGCTCAAAACAGCATGGTGCTGGCACATAGACAGATATACAGATCAATAGAATTGAATTGAGAGTTCAGAAACAGACCCTCACATCTATGGCCAATTAATTTTTGACAAGGCTGCTCAATTGGGAAAGATTAATCCCTTCAACAAATGGTACTGGGAGAACTGGATATCCATATGCAAAAGAATGAAGGAGTACCTTATAGCATATACAAAAATTAACTTAAAATGCATCAAAGTCTTCAATATAAAAACCAAAACTGTAAAACTCCTAGAAGAAAATATAAGGAAGCAATTCATACAGAGTTTCTGTATTGGTAATGGATGGTGATGATGGTATGACAACATTGTGAATGTAATTAACACTACTAAATTTTATATTTCAATGTAGTTGAAAGGGGAAATTTCAGATGTTACCAGAATTTAAAAAGAAAGAAAGAATTGTACAAAGCAAATAATGAATTCTAATGTAAACTATGGACTATAGTTAATTGTATAATTCTAGTAAGATTCTTCCATCAATTGTAACAAAGCTACTACATGAATGGAAAGTGTTAGTAATAGAGAAAACTGTATGCAAGGCAGGGGTGCATACAGGATCCTCAGCATTGCCTCCACTATTTTTCTGTAAACATACAACTTCTGTAATAAAAAAAGCTAAATGCCTCATCATTAAGTGAAAGATTTGTTACAGAAAGAAAACATTAAAAAAAAAAAAAGTCTCTTCTTGGGGATCTGTGGACCCTTGGTTAAGAATACCCGATTTAGAGCTATATATTTGCCTCTCAGCCACGCATTTGTAGCATCCTTTAAGTTAAAAAAAAAATCAATTTATTAATATTTATAAAGCATAAATCCATCAAAAGTGTACAATCAGTGATACTTGGTAAATCATGTAGTTGTGCATTCGTCACTTAAGTCATTTTAGAGCATTTTCTTTATTCCGATAATAATAGTAATAATAATAAACAACAAACCAAAATAACTCATCACCTCTCAGTCTCTCTGTGCTTCCCATGCTGTGCATAACTTCTGTTTCCATCCCTCTAGTTTATTTGCATTTATATTTTGTAAAAACAGTCTTTTTTTGCAGTATCACCTGTATTTATATTTTACATGAGGTTTCACTATGTTGCACAGTCCTGTGTTATATTTTTAGCTTACCTTTTAGTCATATACATGACCTTAGACTTTCCCTTTAAACCACCGTCATACCCATATAATAGTACTGCTAGTTACAAACACTATGATGTGCTTTAACCATTGCCATTCATTTCCAGAAATTTACAAACAACCTTTTTAGCAATTCTCCAGAGATTAACCCTTGGCTTTCCATTTCTACTCTCCTTCTATTTTCTGGTCACCTATATTCTAATTATTAACTAGATGAATTTGCTCATTATATTTAGTTCATAATAGCACAGTCATACAATATTAGTCCTTTTGTGTATAATCACATAGTTGTACATTCATCACTTCAGTCATTATTAGAGCATTTTCTTTGTTTCAATAATAATATTTAATACAAACAAGGAAATTTTCACTCTTTCTATGTTTCCTCTGCTGAACATAGCTGCTATTTCTGGCTATTCTTGCACACTTATTTATTTACTAAACAGTTTTATTGAGATATATTCACATGCCATATGATCTCTCTAAAGTGTATAATCAATGACTTTTAATCTAGTCATATGTTGTGCATTCGTCCTCACAAAAAATTTTTAAATTATTTCATTACTCCAAAATGAAAAACTCTACACCTCTTAGCATGCCTTCTCTAGTCCTGCATAACAACTAATCATCTTTTTGAATTGATTTATATTTACATTTCATGTGAATGGAATCATACAATATGTTACACAATAAATTTTGTCCATGGAGTATTTGTCCTTTTGTTTCTGGCTTGCTTCACTCAATATAATGTCCTCCAGGTTGGTTCAACCATGTTGTTATATGCTTTACTACTTCATTTCTTCTTAAAACTGCATAATATATATATCACAGTTTGTTTATCCATTCACCTATTGATGGGTACCTGGGTTTTTCCAGCTTTTGGCAATCATGAATAACGCTGCTGTGAACATTGATGTGCAGATGTCTATTTGTGTCACTCCTCTCAGGCTGGGTATATTCCCAGTAGTGGTCCTGCAGTCACGTGGCAAATCTATATTCATTTCTTTAGGAACTGCATTCCCAAGAACAGTGAATAAGTGTTCCTGTCTTTGCACATCCTCTTCAACACTTACAGTTTTCCGACTTTTAATAGAGGCCATTCTGATAGATGTGAAATGATATCTTATTGTAATTTTGTTTTGCATATCCCTAATCATTAGTGATGTTGAACATTTTATCATGTGTTTTTTTGCCTTTTGGATTTCTTCTTTGGACAAATCCTGTTCAAGTCTTTTGCCCAATTATTATTTTTTTAATATATTCTTTTTTTTTTTTTTTAAATTTCTCTGCCCCCACCCTGTTGTCTGCTCTCTCTGTCCATTCACTGTGTGTTCTTCTATGTCTGCTTGGATTCTTGTCAGTGACACCAGGAATCTGTGTCTCTTTTTGTTGTGTCATCTTGCTATGTCAGCTCTCCGTGTATGCGGCGCCACACCTGCGCAGGCTGTACTTATTTCATGCAGGGCAGCTATCCTTATGGGGTGCACTCCTTGCATGTGTGGTTCCCCTATGTGGGGGGCATCCCTGCATGGCAGGGCACTCCCTGTGCACATCAGCACTGTGAGTGGGCCTGCTCACCACACAGGTCAGAAGGCCCTGGGTTTGAACCCTCTACCTCCCATGTGGTAGGCACTCTATCAGTTGAACCAAATCCGCTTCCTCTCTTTTGCCCATTTTTTATATTGTACTTTATCTTTTTATTGTCGAGTTGTAACATCTCTTTATATATCATGGCTATTAAACCCTTATCGGACCTGTGATTTCCAAATATTTTCTCCCAATGAGTCAGCTGCTTTCTCACCCTTTTGACAAAGTTCTGGGAGGTGCAAAAGTGTTTAATTTTGTTGCGCATGCTTTGGGTGTAAGGTCCAAGAACCCACCACCTACCATAAGGTCTTTAAGATGTTTCTCTACATTTTCTTCTAGTAGTTTTATGGTCCTGGCCTTTTATATTTGTGTCTTTGATCCATTTTGAGTTGATTCTTGTATAGGGAGTATGATAGAATGATCTTTCATTCTTTCGCTTATAGATATCCAGTTCTCCCAGCACCATTTGTTGAAGAGACTATTTTGTCATGTTACCTTTGACTTCGTAGGTTTGTCAAAAAGTAGTTGACTGTACAGGTGAGGGTTTATTTATGGACTCTCAATTCTATTCCTCTGACCCATGTGTCTATCTTTATGCCAGTACCATGCTGTTTTAAGACCACTATAGCCTTGTATTATGTTTCAGGGTCAGGCAGTGAAATACCTCCCACATAACTCTTCTTTTTTAGAATGCTTTGTCTACTTGGGTGCACTTTCCCTTCCAGATGAATTTGGTAATCACTTTTCTATTTCTGTAAAGTAGGCTGTTGGAATTGTGATTGGTATTGCATTGAATCTATAAATCAACTTGGGTAGAATTAATACCTTCATGATATTTAATATTCCAGTCCATGAACACAGATTATCTGTCCATTTGGTTAGATCTTCATTGATTTCTTTTAGTATTGTTTTGTAGTTTTCTGCATATACGTCCTGTACTTCTTTGGTTAAATTGATTCCTAGATATTTGAGTCTTTTTGTTGCTATTGTAAATGAAAATTCCCCCCCTGATTTTGTCTGCAGATTTTCCATACTAGTATATAATAATATTAATTTTTGCTTGTTGATCTTATATCCTGCCACTTTGCTGAACTCATTTATTAGCTCAAGTTGCTTTGTTGTGGACGTTTCAGAATTTTCTAAACATAGGATCGTGTCATCTGCAATAGAGTTTTACTTGCTCTTTTCCTATTTGGATGCTTTTAATTTTTTTTTTTTAATCTAAGTGCTCTGGCTAGAAATTCTAGAACAATGTTGAATAACAGTGGTGACAGTGGGCATCCTTGTCTTGTTCCCTTAGAGGGAAACCTTGGAGCCTTTCCCCATTGAGTACAATGTTGGCTGTGGGTTTTCCATATATGCCTTTTATCATATTGAGGAATTATCCTTCTATTCCTATCTTTTGATGTGTTTTTATCAAGAAACGATGCTGGATTTTGTTGAATACTTTTTCTCCATCTGTTGAGATGATAATGTCATTTATTCCTTCAATTTGTTAATGTGGTGTATTGTGTTGATTGATTTTCTTATGTTGAACCATCTTGCATACAACAAATAAATCCTACTTGCTTGTGTTGTGTAAGTCCTTTGATATGTTGTTGGATTTGATTTGCAAGTATTTTGTTTTGATTTTTTGCATCTATATTCCTAAAGTGTGTTGGGTAATTTTTTGGAAGAATGTAAACAGGATTAATGTTAATTCTTTTCAAAATGCTTGTTAGAATTTACTTGTGAAGATATCTGGTCCTGGACTTCTCTTTGTTGGGAGATTTTGATGACCTATTCAATCCTTTTAAATGTGAGTAGGTTATTAAGATCTTGTATTTCTTGTATCGACAGGTAGGTTGTACATTTCTAGGAATTTCTCCATTTCATCTAGGCTGTCTAATTTGTTGGCATATAGTTTCTCATAATATCCTCTTCTGATCCTTTTTATATCTGTAGGGTCAGTTGTAACTTCCCCTGCTTTCATTTCCGATTGTATTTATTTGCATCTTCTCTGTTTTTTTTCTGTTAGTCTAGCTAAGGGTTTGTCAGTTTTATTATTTTTCTCAACTAGCTTTTGGTTTTGTGATTTTCTCTTTTTTTGTTCTCACTTTCATTTCCCCTCTAATCTTTATTATTTGTTTCCTTCTGCTGGCTTTGCAGTTGATTTGCTTTTCTTTTTCTAGTTTCTCCAGTTATTCAATTAGATCTTGGATTTTAGCTCTTTATTCTTTTTTAATATAGACATTTAAGGCTATACATTTCCCTCTCAAGACTGCCTTCGCTGTATCCCATAAGTTGTGTTTTAGTTTTCATTTGTCTCAATATATTTACTGATTTCACTTGCAGTTTCTTCTTTGACTCACTGATTTTTAGGAGTGTTTTGTTCATCCTCCACACGTTTGAGAATTTACCTCTTTCCTGTCCATTATTGATTTCCAGTTTCATTCCATTATGATCTGAGAAGGTGCTGTGCATAATTTCCGTCATTTCATATTTATTGAGAACTGCATTGTGCGTTAAAACTGTGGTCTATCCTGGAGAAAGATCCATGGGCACTTGAGAAGAATGCATAACCCGCTGAGTTTGAGGGCAGTGTTCTGTGTATGTCTGTTAGGTCTAACTCATTTATCATATTGTTCAAGTTCTCTGTTTCCTTGTTGATCTTCTGGTTCTGTCTAATGATGTGAGTGGTGTGTGGCAGTCTCCAGTGATTATAGTAGAGATACCTATTTCTCCCTTCAGTTTTGTCAGCATTTGTCTCGTGTATTTTTGGGCACCCTGGTTAGGCGCATAGATATTTATGACTGTTATATCTTCCTGGTGAATTGTCCCTCTTATTAATATATAATGGCTTTCTGTGGCTCTTATAACTCTTTTGCATTTAAAGTCTGTTTTGTCCGATATTAGTATAGCTGCCCCTGCTCTTTTTTTGGTTGCTATTTGGGTGGAATATCTTTTTCCAACCTTTCACTTGCAGCCATTTTATATCCCTGGGTCTAAGGTGAGTCTCTTGTAAGCAGCGTATGGATGGCTCATGCATTTTTATCTTATCTGTCAGCCTATATCTTTTGATTGTGGAGTTTAATTCATTTACATTCAGTGATAATACTGTAAATTCATTATTAACTATCACCATTTTTTATTCTTTGGTTTTCAAATGTCATATCATATTTTTATCTGTCTTTGTACTCTTCTGGTTATTCTTTCTGCTATTCTTTTCTTCTATACTCTCCTCCAAGCCTGCCTCTCCTGTCTTTTTCTTTCAGGTGCTAAGGCTTCCTTTAATATTTCCCGCAAAGGTGGATTTTTTTTTACAAACTGTCTAGTTTCTATTTGTGAATATTTTATACTTACCTTCATATTTGAAGGACAATTTTGCTGTTTTAAGAACTCTGTTGGCTGGCAGTTTTTCTGTTTCAGTATCCTAATTGTATTTTATCACTGTCTTTACCACTGTCTTCTCACCTCTGTGGTTTCTGATGAGAAATCTGCACTAAGTTTTACTGGGTGTCCCTTGTATATGATAGTTTACTTCTTTCTTGCTCCTCTTAGAATTTTCTCTTTATCTCTGATGTTGGACATATTCTGAGTAGTATGTGTCCTCGAGTAGGTCTTTTTGGATTTACTCTCATTGGGTTATGGTGTGCTTCTTGGATATGTAAATCATTTCCTTCATGAGATTTGGGAAATTTTCAGCTATTATTTCCTCAAATACTCTTTCTGACCCTTTTCCCTTCTTTTTTCCTTCTGGAACTCCCATGACTCATGTTGTCACTCAACTCCTGCGCCCCTGCTCAATTTTTTTCCATTCTTTGCTCCCTCTGTTCTTTTCTCTCTTCAAGTTTTGCTATTCTGCCTTCGATATCACTCTTTTCTCTGTCGTTTCAAGTCTGCTGTTGTATGCCTCTGTTGTATTTTTTATCTCACCTATCGTCTCTTTCATTCCCATGAGTTCTGTTACTTTTCTATTCAGGTTCTCAAATTCTTCCGTGTTAGCTCAATATTTTCTTGATGTTGTTTATCTCTTTAGCCATAATGTCTTTCAACTTATTAATTTGATTTTGGAAATTTGTGTGCATCTTATTAGTTGTCTCAAATCCTGCATCTCTTCTGGGGCTTTGCTGTATTCCTTTTTTGGGGCCATGTCTTCCATTTCCTTAGTATGGTTCATAATTCTTCTTGATCTCTAGGCTTCTGTTTAGGATGGTGAGTTTACTCAGATACTCGATTTCCCTCTTTTGTAGGGAATTAGTGGCCAGTGGCTGTGTGTAACTGCTGCTTTTTGATTTTTGGTTCAACCTGGGTCTTTACAATTGTCCCTTTTAGTTGCTCAAAACTGGGCTGTGGACCCAGGAATGGGTTTCGGTCCTCATTTCTAGGGCCTTGGGGAGGGAGGATCATTTTGTTGTAGGTTCCTGCCTGGAGGCTAAGAACCTTCAAGCTTTCTCAGAGACAGTTCTCTACCCTTTGCTGTCAGCCTCCTCCCTTTTCCCAGGTAGGGTATAATTCCACTACCCTCTGTGTCCTCTACAGTCAATCCTGGTTAGTAGAGAGGGGGATTGAGCGTTTTTGATCTTTTAGTCTTCCAAGGCAAACAATGGTGTGGCCCCATCCAGCCTGGAATGGCTCTTGGGACCCGCAAACCAAATTTTGTGGTCAAAAACTGAGTCAGCTTTAGGCTGTGTCCCTTTCTCTTCCCTTTCCTGGGAAAGTGGATCCCAGAGCCCCCGTTTGTCTGTAGCTGCTGGCCTAAAGGCCTGAGTGTTCAAAAGTGTCTATAGTGTGGAGGAGGGTGCAGGCAGCACTTTTAACTCACTGTTTTGCCTTCGCAGTTCTTTCCTTTGTCTCTGTCTCTTCTGGGCAGTGTTCAGCTTTTCCCTGGTGTCCTAAACCCTAGAAGATTTTTTTCTAAGCCTTTTTTTGGCCTGTCCTCTAGCTTTTTTTCTGGGAGAAAAGAGAGTCCTGTGTTTTTCTAGTCCTCTGTTTTCCTGGAAGTTGAGATCTTCTTTTTAAGGAAAGTATTTAAGCACTACACATTTCCCCTTTAACCCATGCTTTGCTGCATCCTGTAAGTTTTGATATCTTTTGTTTTCATTTTCATTTACCTCAAGATAGCGCATCATTTCCCTTTTGGTTTCTTCTTTGACCCACTTCTTGTTTTAAGAGTGTGCTTTTCAGTGTCCACATATTTTTAAAATTTCCAGTCACTGATTTTTTTTTTATTTTAAGGATTGATTGATTTATTTCTTTCTCTCACCACCCCCCCCCACTTGTCTGCTCTGTGTGTCCATTCGCTGAGTGTTTTTCTGTGTCCACTTGTATTCTTGTCAGCAGCATCGGGAATCTGTGTCTCTTTTTGTTGCTCCATCAAGCTGCAGCTCTCCGTGTGTGCGTCGCCATTCCTGGGCAGGCTGCACTTGGCTTGTGCGGGGCAGCCCTCCTTGCGGGGCGCACTCCTTGCGCATGGGGCACCCCTAGGCGGGGGATACCCCCGTGTGGCATGGCACTCCTTGCGCGCATCAGCACTGCACATGGGCCAACTCACCACACGGGTCAAGAGGCCCTGGATTTGAACCCTGGACCTCCCATGTGATAGGCGGGTGTTGTATCTGTTGCACCAAATCTGCTTCCCTGTATTGATTTCTAACTTCATTCCACTGTGATCAGAGAAGATACAGTATGACTTCAATACTTTTGACTTTCTTGAGACTTGTTTTGTGACCTAATGTATGGTGTATGGTAGAGAATGATTCTTGTGCACTATAGAAGAATATGTACTCTGATGCTATTGGGTGAAGTATTTTATATGTGTCTGCTAAGTCTATTGTTTAATAGTGTCATTCAAGTTCTCTTACTTCCTTATTCTTACATCTAGATGTTCTATCCATTATTGAAATTGGTGTTTTATAGCATCCTACTACTAAAGTGTAGAACCTTCTCACTTTAAATCTGTCAAAATTTGCTTCATTTTTTTTGTGTTCTGCCGTTAGGCGCATATATATTTATAATTTTTATGTCATCTTTTTGAACTGACCCCTTTATCAATAAACAGTAACCTTTATCCCTTGTAATAGTTTTTGTCTTAAGTGTGTTAATATAACTATTCAGCTCATACTGTTTGCATGGTATATATGTATTTTCCATATTTTTGTGTTCTGCCTACTTGTGCCTTTGAATTTAAGGTAGGTCACTTAGAAGCAGCATGGTGTTGTTGAACCATGCATTTTTTCCATTCTGCCAATCTCTACCTTTTGACCGTTCAGTTTAAGCCATTTACATTTAAAGTAACTATTGATAATGCAGGACTTTCTTTTGTCATTTTGCTTCATGATCTTTTTACGTTCTATACCTTTTTCGTCTCTCAATTCTTCCATAGTGCTTACTTTCATGTTTATTTGATTTTTTGATCTGTACCTTTTTGGGTCTCTTCTCATTTCTTTCTGGATTTATTTTTCATATATTTTCTTTGTGGTTATCATGGGGCTTAAATTTAAAAATCCTAAGTCTAACTATCATGTCTGATTTAGCACTAACTTCAGTAACATTTGCATATACTGTTCCCATACCCCACCACTCCATCCCTTTTTGCTGTACTTGTTACAGATTATATCTTTATACAATGTATATCCAAAGCCATAGATTTAGCATTACTTTATGTACTTGCCTTTTAGAACCTGTAAGAAGTGAAAATTGAAGTTACCACAAAAATACATTAGTACTGGCATTTATAATTACCCATATGATTACCTTTATTGGAGGACTTGACTTCTTTATGCCACTTTGATCCTCTTCTAGTGTCCTTTCCTTTCATTTTGAAGAACTCCTTTAGTATTGCTTATAGGATATTTCTATTGGTGATGGACTCCTTCAGCTTTATCTAGGAATATCTTAATCTTTCCTTCATTTTGAGGGACAGTCTTACTGGGCATAATAGTTTTGATTGACAGTTGTTTTCATTCAGCACTTTATGTATCTCACTGCCTTCTTGCCTCTGGTTTTTTATGAGAAACCAGCACTTAATGTTATGGGACTCCCTTGTATAACAGGTCACTAGGTGGTGGGTTTTTTGGAGCTTTCAGGACTTTTGTTGTCTTTTGCTTTTAACAGTTTGACCACTATGTGCTTGGGCAGGGTTCTCTTCAAGTTTATCCTGTTTGGGGTTCCATGGGTTTCTTGAATGTGTATATTTATGTCTTTTGTTAAATATGGGAAGTTTTCTGCCATTATCTCTTTGAATTTTCCTGCTTCCCTCTCTTCTTCTTCTGGGATACCTACAATGTGTATATTGGTACACTTTGTGCTGTTCCACAGATCTCTAAGTCTTGGTTCCCTTTTTTAAAAAAATTGTTTTCTTTCTGCTCTTCAGACTGAATCCTTTATTGAGATTCTCATATTGTTCATTTGTTGTTTTCCTGATATCCTTCAGTTCTTTTTCTATCAGCATATCGAGGGGCATTTTTAAAAGTCTTTACTCTTAGCCTTAGTGCCATCTTGCTGGGTACCTCTGTACCATGACAGCCATGTGGAGGAATAAGCAGATGTGCAAACTGAAGCACAAAAGAAGAAATATGAGGCAGAGGTCCAAGTAAACAGTTAGTATGTTTACCCACAGAGGTGAGGGAGCAAGAATATGAAATGCCAGAAGCCCGGGAAGCTGGTACAAGTTATTGACTGCATGCTACTGTTAAGAACTCTTCACAATGGAGTAGAACTCTTCACAATGGATCCAGAACTTCCAGTGGTTGTCAAACTTCTTGAACACATCTGAGAGACCCACACTGCTCACACCAAAGCAGTCCCTTTGGTCCTTTGCCCTGGACCTGTGACATTCTGGACTAGTTCTATTCTCAGTTGTGGCCAAGTGTTAACATGTGTAAAATAAATCATCTCTTCTGCTGTCTTAGCTGAAGAATTAAGGGGAAAAAAGTCTTTGCTGGTATGCCCAATGTCTTATCTTCTTTGTTAATTTCTTGTTCTTATTCCTTTTGATGAGTCATCATTTCCTGTTTCTTTTTTTGTCTAGTGATTTTTTTTTCTGCCTGTGTTTATTTTAATATTTTAAAGTGTTATCTCTGGGATTTAGTCCCTGGGCTGCCTATTCCTTAAGGTTGTATCCAGCTAGTTAGTAGAGATTTTCTTGAGTGCCAGAAACTAAAGCAAACAAACCAGTTTAAAAAATGCGTTTTATTGACTCTTTGACTGGTTCTCTGCTATAGAGTTTTGCTCTCCTAACCAGAAGATCAGCCTGAGGCAAATGTAGGCAAATGTAAGGTGTCGCACTCTCTGTCTGTATTTCTGATCCTTCATTTTGTCCTGGGCTTGTGCTTGCTTGTGCCCACATAATCCCCCAGCCTCCTATCCCCCATTTACAGGAATTCTACTTCCTATGAAATAGAGCTTCTACCCCTCCTGGGTGCTCTGTTGTTTTATGATTTAAAGCAGGTAATCCTTTGTCGCAGGCAGTTTAGACTTAATTGTTCCCTACACTCTCTTAACTGTAATCTAGCTAGGTGCTTCTGCCTACAGGGCAAGTTCTGGGAAGGTGAGTCAGAGATAAATTTCCTGGTTCAGTCTTTCAGGATGCCATTCAGTAGCTTGGCACTGACACATAGGCACCCCAGTAAACGTGTAGATGTTACGCTTTTCCCTCCAGAATGGGGCTTAGGACCCACAATGGGAGCACAGGCTGGCTTTACACCATACCAAGGAAGTGAAAGAGAAGGATCAGGGCACCACAACCTTCTACCTTTTTCAAAAGTTTATTTTCTGTATTTGGCAGTCACCCAGTTACTGCATTCCTTTAACTCTCCCTTGGGGCTCTGAGGAAAACTGCTTTCTGTTTCTCAAAAGATTCTGTGAGGGATCAGCACCCTGGTGTGTTATGCCACCATTTTGGTCAACTGGAAGCCAGAGGCATTTACCTTGATGTTAAGAGAATTCTGGTGAGCTGGCCTATGCGCAGTGCTGATGCATGCAAGGAGTGTGGTGCCACACAGGGGTGTCCCCTGTGCAGGGGAGCCCCACGCACAAGAAATGTACCCTGTAAGGAAAGCCGCCCCGCATGAAAGAAGCACAACCCACCCAGGAGTAGTGCCGCACACATGGAGAGCTGATGCAGCAAGATGATGCAACAAAAAGAGACACAGATTCTTAGTGCCGCTGACAAGAGTACAAGTGGACACAGAAGAACACACACAATGAATGGACGTAGAGAGCAGTCAGCTGAGGAGGGGGGGAGGAGAGAGAAATAAATAAAAAATCTTTTTTAAAAAATTAATTCTGGAAGATCTTTTTACAGTCAATTACTTACAGATTTTTGGACATTGACCACTTATGTAGAAACTTTTTGGTAGACTAGGTGAAATGTTAATTCTTACAGAAGTAGGTATCATAGGTATCATACTAGTTTGGGTTACTATTTTTATAGGGTAAATATGATATACACAGTTTTTGTAGGCATGAATTTAAAGGAAATACCTCCTAAGAAATGTCTTGTCTGCTTATGGAGTCTCATTACAAAAGTGTTACAGTGTTGCTCTAATATTTGAAAGAGATAAGGCTTATTTCACTTTCCATTGTCTCTCATGAGGAGCTTACGAGAATAAGAAAAGTGTAGATATGCTTTTAAAAATATTAAACATATTCAAATGTAAGGCAAATTATGTTCCACTTTGAAAAAATGCAATGTATGAAAACCTCAATTTGCAAAATAAAATTAAGATCATTGTTACATGATTCATTTTATGGGAATATTCACTTCAGTTTCTGTAATGTGAATTTTCCATTGGCATTAAATTATACATTTCAGAATGTAGTTTATACACAACTTTTCAGGAGCACATCTGTTATGTGAAGAGAAGTACTTATAATAGTGCTTTTACTCCATATGTGTACATATGTGTGTGTTCAGTAAATCTTAAAACACTTTTTTTTAGATTCCCTGTGGTAGACATGGTGCCTTTGTTGTAATAGTCTTTTGCTTCTTAGTAAAGTTTAATGAGCCATAGATAATAGCTAACTTTTTTTTCTTGTGTCTCCAAATAAGTATTTTATTTTATAGATCACAGATTTCCAAACTTTATTTTATTTCACAACCTCATTAGAGTCTGTAATCTTTTCATCCACCAAAACCCAGGTTTGCAAAGGTATTGATGTTATTGTAAACATCTAAAGTTAAAACTGTATAATCTCAAGGTAAAACTGTAAACAGCCTTGTTTAGTATCCAACATTTTTTTTTTTTTTTTTTAAGATTTCTTTTTATTTATTTCTCTCCACTTTCCCCCCTGTTGTCTGCTCTCTGTGTTCATTTGCTGTGTTATCTTCTGCGTCTGGTTGCCTTATCTGGCGGAACTGGAAAACTGCGTCTCTGTTTTTGTTGCATCATCTTGCTGTGTCAGCTCTGTGTGTGTGTGGCGCCGCTCCTGGGCAGGCTGTGCTTTTTTCACATGGGGCATTGCTCCTTGCGGGGTGCACTCCTTGCGTGTGGGCCACCCCTACGCTGGGGTGCTCCGCGTAGCATGGCACTCCTGCACGCGGCAGCGCTGCGCGTGGGCCAGCTTACCACACTGGTCAGGAGACCCTGGGGATCAAACCCTGGACCCTCCATATGATAGATGGATGCTCTATCATTTGAGCCATGTCCACTTCCCTCCAACATTATCTTGAAAAGTCTGTGGCACTCCTGTGAGTTTGCTGAGGCATTCTGGGATGTCTTTGGTACAATCTGGGAGCTGTGAGCATAAATATTTTTGGAACACCTACTATGTGCCATGCACTGTGGATACACTGCTTAACAGAAAGGACCAGGTCCCTACCCTCTTAGAGCTTAATAGTTACATAGGAAATACATAAGTAAGAAAATAGAAATGTGTCGAGTTTTGTGAAAGAAAAGCACATTACAAGGATACCTAACCCAATTTGAGGGAAAAGGAGTCAGTCACCTTAATTATAAATAATGATTCAAAATACATATATTCCATAAGTTGTTAATACGAATATGTTTTTGTTTTCAGTCATCCTCTCAAGTCACCAACACTTTTCCCAAAATAATTTTGAATTTGAAAATTCTTAGCTCTTAAATTGAAATTTATTTCATTAGTTTAAATTCATTTTTAATTTTTAGACAATAGAGATTTCCAGTTTTGTGAGTAATTATAAAAACATAATATCCTGTGAGAATTAGATCTTTTTTGTGTGTTAATTAGAAAAAGTTGTACTTAAATCTAAGAACAGTTAGACTTGTCCAATACTATAGTTTATGAAAATTATACCTGATGAAAAAAGTACAGATTATGCTCTGTGGGAGGGTCAGAAAGGGAGCTTGAAGTATGTTGGTTTTGTGTATATATAAATGTTCAAGAAATTATCACGAGATAATTTCTTTGAGGATCTCCAAATTTTTTCATATTTCTCTTGTAGTAGTCATGTCATGGCATAAAACACAACAATTTTAAGTGCTTTGTACTGAAAGGGCTAATTTAAATCAAATACAAAATTTATTTTAGTTCTTAGGTAACAGAGATGGAACTCAGGGAGTTATACTCCAGAATATTTTGAGTTCTAGTACAGCTTTGGGATGTATATAAAGTGATCACACCTATTATGAATGTTAAAAAATATTTTAAATAGTAGTTTTCCCTTAATCGCAGGTATTCTTTAAAGAAATTTTCCTATACATTTTGGAAACCTCCACCAGCTCGTTTGACCACAAATGGATGGTTATTCAGACACTGACAAGAATTTGTGCAGGTATTTAAAACTATCCTTCTTTAATATTTCTTATTATGAGATATACAAAAGGCCAGATGGACACATATACATATGAGATATCTTTTATTAAAATTAATATATCATGTTGTTACAGATGCTCAGAGCGTAGTGGATATTTATGTAAATTATGACTGTGACTTAAATGCAGCAAATATATTTGAAAGACTAGTAAATGATCTATCAAAAATTGCTCAAGGGCGGGGCAGTCAAGAACTTGGTATGAGTAATATTCAGGTAAGAACTTTATAACATTTTCATATTTAAACTTAAGAAAGAACCACATGTTTTCTTTAAAATCTTTTTGTTTTTATTCAATTTATGAATTATTTTACAGGAATTGAGCCTCAGGAAAAAAGGTTTAGAATGCTTAGTATCCATTTTGAAGTGTATGGTTGAATGGAGTAAGGATCAGTATGTGAATCCCAACTCTCAGACAACTCTTGGTAAGGTGACATTTTGAGTTGTAATTCTTTGTCCTTTAAATTAATTGATACTTTGAAGGATAGTTGCATACGGTGTTAAACCAGTTTCATGATGTATTGATGTATTTTTTCATTTTAATGGATTAACAGGCATTTCCTATGAGTTAAAATAAGTAACTTTAAAATTACGAATTTTCCAGCTTAGTTACCCACTCTTTTTCTTTCCAAATTTTCATAGAAATAGCATTTTGAATATCATATTAAGGTGTAGCATATTTGTGTGCAATTTTAAAATACGATAATCATTGAAGAAACACACAAGTGTTATGTTTTCAGAAGGTAGAATTGTTCATCTGTGTTGCCATTTACTCTCAAGGGAAAAACCCGTGGCTACACTAGTGTCATGTTAATGAAGATTCTCATGAGGTGTGAGCCGAGAGCAGAAGACCCAGTGGGCATTCAGCACTACAACCGCAAAAAGAGTTCCTTCTAATAATGCAAATTGTACTCCTACAAATTATGGCATGTTTTAATGTATGGCACCTAATATTTTACTTGTATTAAATAGATATCTAGGCAACATTAAAACATGAAAATTCTTATCAGAGACATAGTTTTATCTTTTACATGTGTGGGTTTTTCTTTTTCTTTTTTTTACTTTGACAGAATAATTTACTGAATCTATTTTTCTTCTTCCAGGTCAGGAAAAACCTTCAGAGCAAGAGATGAGTGAAATTAAACACCCTGAGACAATAAACAGATATGGAAGTTTAAATTCCCTAGAGTCAACATCATCATCAGGAATAGGCAGCTATAGTACACAGATGTCTGGCACTGATAATCCAGAACAATTTGAGGTCCTAAAGCAACAAAAAGAAATAATAGAACAAGGGATAGATTTGTAAGTGTCAGCTTTTAAGGAGCAATTTTATCGAATATCTCTATGGCAGAGCTTTGCCAAACCCTGCCCTGGCTTTTTCTACATCTTCTGATTATATTTTATTCCCTTAGTCAATAAAATGGGAGGGTAGTTTTCCTGGATCCAAGACTTCTAGATGTTCTTTATTCATTTCCCCTTGTTCAGTGCTCTCTAACCCAACCAAACCCTTATAATGCACAACCACTATTGCCATATGAACAAATTTTATACCATATATTATACACTATAGATGAACATCATCAGTGTAATTTTGCATTTTTCAGTTAGCTCAGTTATATATTTCTTAGGCAGGTGACAACTGAAAAAGTTAAGAAAGTTTAAGTTTAGAATAGCTAAATAGAAACTTTATAGGTTTTAGATTTTCTCTAGCTGGATTTCAAATAAGTACTTTTCTTACTGATCCATTGTTACCCATTTTATTCTTATATTTTGATAAAATCATCCTGGCTACTGTACCAGACTGTGATTTTGAGAAAATCAATTTTCCCACTAAGCTTTGTGACATTCACCTGCTCTTGGACTCTTTGCTGTTTAAATACCACCCTGCTGTTTTCCTTCCTCTTACTGCTTTTCTCTTCTTTCAAAGACTACTGTAAAGAAAAATGAAATTACTGGCCTTTATCCATGAATCTGGCTAGTGTAAACAGTTAAAAATTCCCTTGTATGCTTACTTGGATTGCTCCTTCTACTGTAAAGCATGTTTTTCTGACATCAAATAATGCCTTTGTTTCAGTGTTAATATGAAGAAAAAAATAACTTTGGCAAAACTTTGCACATATTCTTTCTTATAAAATTATAAAATCTTAAAAAATTGCTTCAGGAAACAGCCGTAGTATGTATTCATTCTGGCTATTCAGTCAGTGTTTATTGATGTACCATCTATTTCAGACATTATGCAAGGTCCTGGGGAAGCTACATGAATGAAATAGCCCTTGCTTCTGAGGGGCTCACAGTCTAGTATGTGTAAACAGACATTTCTGATGAAATTTTGCTGTTCATTCAGCTAACCACATATGTGCTGATGGGGACTATTGTCAAGCACCATGGAAGGCACTGGTTCCCACAGTCCAGGTTATATTCTAAATATTCGCAAAATATTTATTTTAAATAATACTGTATAAAGTCTATAATAGTTTTGCACAAAGTGTTGCCAGTGTGTGATAGCTCTATTTGAAGTTGTTGAGAAATGATAGTAGTAGTCTCAGTGCTTCAAAGTGGAGGTCTCCCCGGCCTCCAGTCTTTCTCTTAGCTCCTGGACTTGCTTTCTACTTCATAAAGCCATTAATGAGCATGCTTTCATATTGCTTTGCTCCCAATACTTTTTTTTTTTTAATTTTAGTGGAAATATTTTGTTTTTAAAGAAGTTTTAGATTACATAAATGTTACATTGAAAATATAGGAGGATTCCCATATACCCCACCCCCATCACCACCAATATACTTTTCTATAACTCTTCCTTTCATGGCACCCTTCTATCATGTTTTCCTCCTGCCTTTCTGAGTGTATCGTCTAGGTCTATTATGGGCTGTTTTCCCCCTACATACAGCTTAGCATTTCTAGGATTCTGTCCTTCAATCCTTTTCTTCTGCTATATCATCATGTTCTTTTTCATTATTTCACCTGCCATCTCTGTGCGACATCTGAGAACTTTCAAATGTTATTTTAAACATAAACTCCTATGCTAAGGTCCAGACTTATATCTGTAATTGCTTATTGGACATCTCAGCTGGATACTGCACAGACTTCTTTTTTACTTAGCATGTCCATAACCAAACCGATCAGTCCTTCTTCTCTCTATAATCAACCTCCTACTAACTCCACCCAAAACAAAAGACAACAGAAAACTCTGTTGTTTCTGTATTTCTTATTCGTACTAGTGACTAGCATGCCACTAAATTTATAAGCCAGAATCCTGGGACTTAGCTTAGATTTCTTCCTTACCCTCTTCTGTCCATATCCCATAGCTATTCTCTCAAGTCAGACTGTTGTCCTCTCTTACTTTGACTAGTATAATGTTTTAATTGGTTTTCCTTTTTCTGGTCTTGTTTTCACACTTTGTGAGAGTAATCTTGCTTCAACAAAAGTCTGTTTATACTTTCCCCCTCTCTTGCTCTTGGAGAATAAAGCCAAAGCTTCTTATAATAGCATATAATGCCCTTCGTGATTTGGATCTGCTGCTCCCTAGCTTCATCACCTGCTGCTTCTTTATTTTACCTCATTGTCCCAGTGGTGCAGAGATATGTATTATGCTGGTTCATGCTTTTGTGTATTAATATGATGGCAGCTTCTCCGTCCAGCACCTTGTTTTCTGTTTAAAAAAGATCTAATCATTCTTCAAAACTCACTTCCAAAGTCATCTTCCCCAAGAACTGTCTCTTGACCATCTTGGAAAATAAGTCACTTCCTCTGCTGTGCTACCATCTCATCTTGTGAATACAACTATATGTTGCATTTATACTATTATAATTTTAAATATTTGTTTCTTAAACTAGATTGAGAGCTTCTAGGGAGCAGGGATTGTATTTATTGCCATAAAAAATGTTTGCTTTTAATTAATGTATGTAGCTATGGTTGAGTAAGAACTTGAGGGAGGAATCATTAGGAGAACAAAACAGGGAAAGGTATCCCAGTCTAAGAGATTGGCAAGTGCACTGACACAGAGGAAAGGGAGAACGTTTGAGTAATATTTAATATTGTTCAGCGGGATAGAGGTGGGGCAGAAGGGAGTAACAGGAGGTGAGTTGGCTACATTGAGTTGAATCCAGATTACAGAAGACATGTCCTCCATGTAAAGGAGTTTGTTTCATTTCTTTTGGCATGGACCTGCTATTGAAGGGGTTGTTTTGTTTTGTTTTTGGGAGGTACATATGTACCTCATACATATGAAGCAGGTACTCAACCACCAAGCTACACCCACTCCCCTATTGAAGGATTTTAAGCAGAGGAAAGGTGTCATAAGGTTACTATTTCAAAAGATGACTTTATCAGCAGTACAAAGGATGAATTAGAGTTGGGTGAAACAAGAGGTGGGTAAATCATTTAAAAATTCTAGCAATAGCCAAGGTGACAGATGATGGAAGACCTAAGTAATTAATGATGCAGTAACAGTAGAAAGTAAATTATTAGAAATAGGCAGCATTTGAATTGGATCTTCAGTAAGCATGAGGAAGCAGTCCCTAGTGAATGGAGCAGGTAATAGGCATGTAGAGGAAACAGACTCTACAGATGCATTGTATGTAGGTGGATGGGAACAGATGAGAGAGAGACTAGAGCTGTATTGAGAAGGGTTTTGTGTACCAGTCTAATTGCTGTGGGCTTTATTCTGAGAACATTGAGTATCTGGAGATTTTTTAATGAAAGAAATAATGCTACCAGCCATTGGTTAAAAGAGTCCTCAAAATTCAAGGTCTGTACTTTAAAAGCAGGAAACACAGATTTAATTAAAGGATGTATGTAAAATGATCCTAGATTACTTAAGGATTAAGAAGAAGATACACTGAAAGAATAAGGTGTTTGGTATTTATATCCTTATTCAAAGTTAATTTGCTAGGTAGCAAATTAGTCTACTACTGTTGATATGGATTAAAAATAAACAATTTTGTAAGAAAATGTCTGAGATGATCCATATGAATGACAAGGATGACCTTCTGTTTAAGGCTTCTGAGAAAGGAATAAAAAAGATTTTGCAAAATACAGTATTTTTTATACATCCATGTGTTAACTATATTAAGCTCCTCTTTATCAAAGTTCTAAGAAATTACTCTATTTTAAGATCTCAGGGTAATGATTTTCTCTTTTTAATGTTCCTATTAACTTTAACATCATTTAGATTTAATAAGAAACCAAAGAGAGGAATACAGTACCTCCAAGAACAAGGGATGCTTGGCACTACACCTGAAGATATTGCTCAATTCTTACATCAAGAGGAAAGATTAGATTCTGTAAGAATACCGTTTTATCTCATTCTTACTTCCTCTATAAAATTTCTTTTCAAGTTAATAATGATACATATTGTGACCCCTTTAAAATGCCCTCCTGAGTATGTTCGTAAGTAAAACCTGAAGAACAATGTAGGTGCTCTTAATTTTGCTTTTTAACTTCTTAAACTCAAAAGAATATCTTCATTTTTTGGTAGGCACATTTAGTATGTCTACCTTTTAGATTCATACTTGAAATAGTTAATCCTGCAGTTGAAAATCTGTGGGTCTAATGGTTTTTCTGCTTTTTAAATGGCTTCTGTGACAAATATAATTTACAATATCAGTTTCTGGCTTTTGTTCTTTCTTTAGACTCAGGTGGGTGAGTTCCTGGGAGATAATGATAAATTTAATAAAGAAGTCATGTATGCATATGTGGACCAGCATGACTTTTCAGGAAAGGACTTTGTTTCAGCCCTTCGCATGTTTCTAGAAGGATTCCGTCTTCCAGGGGAAGCTCAGAAAATTGATCGGTTAATGGAAAAATTTGCTGCAAGATACCTAGAGTGCAACCAAGGGTAAGAAAGAATCAAGTTCAAGTACTTACTGATTGTCAGCTGTATCCATTCATTGTGCTGGGGATTCAGAAATAAGAGGACATAATCTCTGCTCTCAGGGAACTTAGATTGCCTGCATTCTGAAAATATTAAGAAAAGCACCTAAAATATTGTAAAAATGTAATGTAATATAGATCCTTTGAGAGAAAGTTAAAAGCGCTACAGGCATTGAGACGACTTACTTAAATGAAACTATATAAAACAAAAGTTTATAACGTGATAAATTTATTTTCACAGACAAACCCTATTTGCTAGTGCAGACACTGCTTATGTTTTGGCCTACTCAATTATCATGTTGACCACAGATCTTCATAGTCCACAGGTATGTTTTCTTCCAAGCCAGTTTTATGATAAAACTAAAAAATAAATTCTTCTGAATTCAATAAGTAATAATTGAAATTTTAAGATTTTTTCTATTTTTTAAAGATTTTTCGTTTATTCTTTCCCAACCCCCCCCCTTATTGTTTTGCACTCAATGTCTATTTGCTGTGTCCATTTGCTGTGTGCTTTCTGTGCCTGCTCATCATCTCATTAGTAGGCACTAGGAACTGAACCTCGGACCTCCCATGTGGAAGAGAGGCACTCAGTCACTTGAGCTGCTTCAGCTCCCTGCTTCGTTGTGTCTCATTGTCTTTCTTCTGTGTCTCCTGTCACGTCATCTTGTTGCGATAGCTCTCCGCACCTGCCCATTGCACCATCTCACTGTCTTGTCTTCTTCAGGAGGCACTGGGAACTGAACCCTGGACCTCCAATGTGGTGGATGGGAGGGAGCTCAATTGCTTAAGCCATATCTGCTTCCCAGAGTGCAATTTTTGATAGTAATTCTCATTAGTCCAGTAAAATAAATCTGTATTTGTCTCATGATTGACAACTATATAAAGCTTAAGATAAATTTTAATCTAAGAATGTACTTTTTAGTTTCTTGACTGTTAAAACAAATACCATACAGTGGGTGGGCTTAACAACAGGAATTTATTGGCTTATGGTTTCAGAGGCTAAAAGGCTTATTTCCTCTCTGGGTTGGTATCTTCTGGCTGGCTGGCAATCTTTGAAGGTTTTTTTTTTTAATTGGCTTTTTTGTCACATGGAAGTGCATGTGGTATTGTCTTCTTTTTCTTCTGAGTTTTGTTGCCTAATAGCTTTTGGCTCCTCCTCATGACCTCTCTCGTTTCCAATTTCCTTTGCATGAAGACTTCACCCATACTGGATTAAGGGCTACCCTCCTTCAGTTTGGGAAGACCTTAACTAATAACATCTTCAAAGCTTGTATTTACAAATGAGTTCACACCCAAAGGATCGGGTTGAGACCTTAACATGCCTTTTGTGAGGGATGTGATTCATTCCTCAGCAGATATTTCTGTCTGTACTTAACACAACATGGAAAAACATTATATATTAAAAATATATTTTAAAAAAGTATTTAAACTTAAACAACAGTAGAGAGATTAGTGTAATAAAACCGCATGTACCTACTAACCAGCTTACACAGTTATCACTTGATGACCACTCTTGTTCTATCTATATCCCCTCTTCCGACCCTCCCTTACCAGATCATTTTGAAGCAAATCCAGATATCATATCACTTCATCAGTATTTATTTAAGTATGCACCTCTAAGAGAGAAAGAGTAAATGAATATAAATAACTTCAGTACCATCACACCTAAAACATTAACAATTTTTAATTATTAAGTTTCTAGGTAGTGTTCATATTTCTTTATTTCCCTCATAAAATTCATAATTCCTTCTTAAATAATACAGAAATGTCACTTGATTTCTCATACCCACTAGAAAAAACTTATTTTTAAAGTTTTAGATATTTTATGCTTAACTTCAAAAAGCATGCTTTGATATCCTTGGGTAAAATTATCTTTACAAATTAACCTATTTGCAAGAATTTTTTAGTATTTTCAAGATTTAGGCATCTTATATATTATTCTTAGGATATGAAGTAAATTATATACTTACTACTAATCTGAGAATGTTGGGAAAATTAAAACTTATTTAATATTGGAGATTGAATTTCAATTCAATGACCATGCATTTACCAGAGATTTACTTGATTTTATATAGGCCTTTTTTTTCTTTTAATTATTTAAAATTTTATAAGATTTTGGCAGGTTGCTGGCAGTATAGTTAAAGCAGCTGACCTTCAGAGTTTTCATTATCCAACATAATTTCTTTTTGTCATGGTTTCATAAGGTAGTCCGTAGACAATGATTTATTTGAATATCTTATATCAGAGTTTTCCTGGCTGATTTTTAAAATATAAACTCAAAAGTATTTGTAACCTGAACTTCACGTCCTTTTGTCTTGGGTATTTTTTAAAACCATTGGTTTCTACAGTAGGTGAAATACGTGGATCTATGCCTTCTGATACATATGTACATACTTGTGTTATCTTGAAAACAATATTAAAAATTCCTTTTCATATCTTTTTATAAGCACTTGGTACTGTTAAAAGTTTCTAAACATATACCAGTTAAGGAGCATTATCCTGAGATAATTATCCTGTCTTCACGTCACTTTCTTCTATTTCATAGACATGTGCTTGGAGTGCTAGTTTAGCAGTGGTGACTGGTTATTGTAATACTGTTTCCTGTCAGATTGCTGACTGGGGTTTTTTTGCTGATGTACAGGCTACAGCAGTAGAACAGCTTGTGAATTTTTATGAAGCTAAGTAGCCTGTTGGAAAATTCAATCCCTAATCTTACAAAAGAACACTGTTACTTTAAAGGAATTCTTTGAAATGAATTCTTAGTTATTTTCAAAGTCACAGTTTTGGTGAATTTTAACAAACAAGTGCTTTATACTCTGTTTTCACCTCAAGTATTTTTAACTAGGCTACGTTTTATATTTAGTGCATGTCAATTTTTTTTTTTTAGTTTGAGGTATATTTAGAACATGTTTTTATGTACATTAATCTTCAGCATAATAACAATTGACTTTAAGTTTTGTGCTTTAAATTCTAAAATTAGGCACAGCTTCATTTGAGGACATGAGAACAAAAGTCCAAGGGTAGAATGTTCCGTAAAAGGTATCAGAAGAAAACAGGCTTATGTTTATACTACTGTTTATACAGAATTCCACTGTGGCAGAATTGTTTAGTTTGAGCAGTGTCTTTTATTTTGGGTACCTGAAAGGAATATATTCCCGACCTCCCACCTCCTGGAGGAATATAGCCCCCAACTCCTGCCTCCCTACCTAGACTCACAAATATGCTTTACCGTGACTTTAGATTTTCTGGCAAGACTTCTCTCTGTCTCTGTTTGCATGATGCTGAAACATGCCATACTTAAAATTTCCAGGCAATTTTAATCTTTTTTAGCCTCTTATTGCCCACATTTGTGTGGTCTTTTATTTTGATATCCCTGAGTCAGCTTTTTTCTTTTTTTAGTATTCATTAAAACTTTGAGCAAAATGACTTTCTTTCATGTGTATATATATGTGTGTGTGTATATTAAGCAATGACTATTTTCTAGTGATCTGCCTCAAGATGACCTTTTAGAGTAATAATATTATAATATGATAGAGTTTTATTCCCTTGAATAATAGTAAATTACATTTTAAAAGCTTAGTAATACTTTTAGAATTTCTGTAGGAAAAAGCATTCCTTCTACCCTTTCTGACACATCGGAAAGATTTCTTTGCTGAGTATAGTAACAACTAAATAAGTGTATGTATCCTAGTTACATTACTTGAACAGTCCAGTTTCTCTAGTTATTTTTGCTAGGTTCTAGCAACTTGCTTAATTGTTATTCCATGTACTTCCATGTAAGTTTATAGGAGCTTTATTTTTAGAATTGCCCCAAATTCTTTATGGAAGGTGATAATCATGTATTTAATTAAATAAATATCTCTTCAGAGACATCATAAGACTTCTGGGTTTTGTCCATCTGAGTTTCTGAAGATAGGAAGTGTAAACATTTTGGCTGTGCTAATTTCCAGGTTTGGTGACTGTGCTCCTGTCTTACTCCAAGCTTGTATTCCACAACTTTAGCAAGGTATACAGTAGGACATTCCTGTCCAGGGCACTCTTAAACAAGATAAAACATCCCAAGGATACTTTGCCCAGATCACCTGATATCATTCAGTTGTTGTAAAAAAATTTCGTCTGTTGTTCTTACAGCCACTGTTTAATAAAGTCAGGTTTTAAATTACTAACAACACGTTTATATTCTTCCAAACTAAGATTTGAATCTTTTTTGGTGTCTTTATGTTTCCATTAATTATCATGGTCCCTTTTCAGAGACTGCTTAAACCTCTTAAACCTTGGGAAAAACAAATAATTTCATTATCCAGTCTCCTTCATTTCTTAATGCAGATTACTGTTGTCCATATTAGAGAGGGATGAATTAGTATATGTCAGTGTAGGTCTTTTTTACATTATCTTCATTTTCTTTGACTTCCTTTTTTCATTTTTATATATGTCTGTTGAATATTTTCTGCTCCTTGTCCTGAAAGAATTTATAAAACATATTTGTGATTATTATTTGAGTTTTTAAAATATGAGTGAAAATTTTATGTTAATTTTTAGGAATTATAACTTTTTCATATCTAGGTTAAAAATAAAATGACAAAAGAACAATATATTAAGATGAATAGAGGTATCAATGACAGTAAAGACCTTCCTGAAGAGTATCTGTCAGCCATCTATAATGAAATAGCTGGAAAAAAGATATCAATGAAAGAAACAAAAGAACTAACAATCCCTACAAAATCAAGTAAACAAAGTAAGTATCTAAACCAGTTGAATCCTGATTATTCAGGGGGAAGATTTCGAATTCTTAAAAGAGTTGTTCACTTGTTTTAGAATAAAACACCATGCAAATATGGATTAGAGTTGTATTTTTTTCCACATGCTGAAGAAAGATAGTATTGACAGGTGACTAATAGGAAGTGGTTTACAATGTTGGTGTGCATTGATGGCATAGCAGTTAATCCCAGCAGGGATTTGAAGGTCAAAGAGATTGTTTTGGTAATGCCAATATTCAGACTTCAGCTCTCAAGTATTTTTTCTGCCTCATTATCTACAAGCAATGTTGTTCTATCTGTCCATCTATTGTTGCACATAATCTAAAGGAGAAAGTAGGGTTTAGTTGAAGGAAGTGAGGGGAAGGCTAGGGTCATCATGGAGGAGCTCGTGACTAGAAATCACTACTACCACAAATTATGTCACTGTAGAATCCCTAGCACTAATCAGCAGAGGACTCTTAGCCCGAGTTCATTCTAGACACTCTGTCCATGCTAGACACTCTGTCCGTGTGTCTACGATGAAGTGGTGATTAAAGCTAAAATTTAGCTATAGGAATGAGATAAAGAAAGCAACTTAAGAGTTTAACAGTAATATAGGAAGAGGACTTCTTAAGGTTTACCTAACAAAATAGATGGTGACAGCAAAATTTTATTGATGAAAGAGAAGCAATAAGGTCTGTGTGATATGGATATTTATAAAAGTTGAATTATAGAATGAGGTTGAGGGGTTAGGGAGATACTATTAGAAGGAATAGTGAAGTATAACTGGCCTTATCTTTTGGAATGATATAGGGAATGCTTTTCTAAAGAATTTTAGTAAATCTTCACCCGTTTTATAGATAGAGAATGAAAGTCCAGAGAGATTAGGAAACTTAGAATCAAAATTTATGAGCAGAAAAGCCATGTAAAATTTAGCTTGAATCTCTACCCTTAAAACTCATACATTTTGAGACCTTTGTATCGGGCTTCTTAGAGTCATTTTTAATTAATGTTACCTGGCTATGTTTATTAGGTAAAACATCAAAATAGCGTGTTATAATGCTTTATATTTTAAATGGTAATAGTACTTGTTGTTTCAGATGTAGCTAGTGAAAAACAGAGAAGACTTCTTTATAACTTAGAAATGGAACAAATGGCCAAGACAGCTAAAGCACTTATGGAAGCTGTCAGTCATGTTCAGGCACCTTTTACAAGTGCAACACATTTGGAGCATGTGAGGCCCATGTTTAAGGTAAGAGTTACTAATAACTTTTGGTTTCATTATCAATTTGTATGTAATTCATTTTCAGAATATTTAAAATTAAGGAAACATAGCCATGTAGCACATTAGTATAGACCTGAAAGCAAAAGCCATGTTATTTAGGGTGTTGCAAATATAAATTTTCTTTTAATTAAAGAGAATGAGAAAAAGTATGCACTATTAGGAATTAATAGGTAGGTACTATTAGGAATTAGAAAGGTTTTGGAAAGTGATGATTAATTCTTGGACTGGTTTTATTGAAGTTCTACTTAAACCTTTTGTAGTTAACCAGAATTTCAGAGTGATCCTGAGCCCCTTGTTTACTCAACTGCGTCTGGCCCAAGAACTAATTTGAGAGTTCTGATTGTGCTTTGAATCCATAAACTAGAGTAAGGAACAAAAAGGAACATTTTTTTGTGCTTTTCGTTGGATCCAGAAAGAATGGTACATACTGAAATTTGATATCCTATTCCTTCTTTGTTCTACTAAGTCATCTTTCTGTCCTTTCTCCAAGTTCTTGAATGAGCAGGCAGTGCATTATAAAGGTTGTAGGCAGCTGGGGGAGTCTATCAGTTTCAAAAAGGGAGACTTGTCTGGTGATACTGTCTCTGGAGACTGAAGATGAGAATCAAGTTCTCATTGTGACACTAACGGCATATAGTGTCAAAAATGACTACCAGATTTCTGTGCTTCCTTCTAGCTCTAAAACTATACTAATCCTACTTCAAAGTCTGGGCAATGTGGGTATTTCTAAAAGTTGATGAATTATAGGATGAGAATGAGGGGGTTAAGAAAATAACGTTAGGAGTATGGGAATATAGCAAACCTTATTGTTTAGAATAACATAGAGAATGATGTTGAAATATAAGAAACACTTTTTCTCTTTATTATGAAATAAATTTTTAAAAGCAGTTTATTTTATTTTTTAAAAATCTCATACTCTTATATTGTTGTCCTTTTAAAATAATGTCTTTTCACTGGGGGTGGGGTGGTGGTGAAGGATTAAAAAAAATAGGAAGAATAAGGAACCAGCGATAAATCTACTCAGGAAAAAAATTCTGTTAATATAGATATAAACTACTTTTCTCTTTTAAGTTAAACAGTTGTGATCATATCCTGTAAAATATTTTGTATCTTGCTGTTTTCATATATTTCACCATATCGTTAAAAATTCTTCAGTAGTCCCCTATGATCTATTCTTTTAATTAGCTAAAAGTTATTTAAACATATTCCTATAATTGACTATTTAGGTTATTATTAGGTTTGTTTTTATAATGTACATAATGCATCAATGAAATCCTGGTATATAATCTTTGCATTTCTGTTTCCTAAGGCTTACATGCATTTTAGTCCAAATTGAATTGGACTAAATTGAAATTGAACTCTTGTTCACTTCCCTTCCACCTCCCGTGCTCCTGCCCTGTGCTTCTTCCAGTCTGTCTCATTTTAGGAAATTGTCTCTCTATTCCCTTGTCACTCATGCCAAACACTTGAGATTCATCTTGATATCTTTTCCTTGCCTACTTTTCCACCACAGATATCCTGTTCAACTCCGACCTTCCAGCTAGGCTGATGGTCTTATCCACTGCCACTGCCCTGCTCAAGACGGTCATTTCTTATTTCGATTACTGGTACATTCTCCTAACTAGCCTCCTTACATCTCTTTTTTTTTTTAAAGATGTATTTATTTATTTCTCACTGCTTCCCCTCCCCCCATTGTCTGTTCTCTGTGTCTATTTGCTGCATGTTCTTTGTCCGCTTCTGTTGTCGGCAGCACAGGAATCTGTGTTTCTTTTTGTTGCATCATCTTGTTGTGTCAGCTCTCCATGTGCGGCACCATTCCTGGGCAGGCTGCTCTTTTTTTCGTGCTGGGCGGCTCTCCTTACGGGGCACACTCCTTGCACATGGGGCTCCCCTATGCATAGGGAGGGGGCACCCCTGCATGGCACAGCACTCCTTGTGCGCATCAGCACTGGGCATGGGCCAGCTGCACAAGGTGTGGTAGACGGATGCCCTAACCACTGGGCCAAGTCTGCTTCCCCCTTACATCTCTTTTCGCACTCCTCTTATCCATTTACAGAGGTCAGAGTGGTCTTTTTAAAATAAAAACTAAAATGCCACCTTCTTCCTTAAAGCACTTCATTGGCTCTGTGTGATATTAGAACTAATGATAAAATCTAACATAACCACAGGGTCTACAGACCCTGTGTGGTCTCTCTCCACTTTCCCCTCCAACCTCATTGCTAGATTTCTTCTGTCTCCTACTGTGTGCCATTCTTTCGGTTTCTAAAATGTTCTAAATTATTTTCTTTTCAGAGCATTGATACAAGTTGTGTTCTTTGCTGAAAATGCTCTTTCATTGTTTGTCTGATCAGTATCTCAGTTTAAATGTCACTTTCTCAGAGAGTTCTGATCTGATCAATCTAATCTAAATAGGTCCTTTTCATAACATGCTACACTTTACCTTGAGGGTTTTATAACAGCTTGTATTTACACATTTATTTCTTTTCAAATTTTATTTCACTAGACTTTACCTTCAAGAGGCAAGGAACTATTTCTGCTGTGTCATTTTTAAAAAAAATAATTATCTTGAAATAATTTCAAACTCACAGGACAGTTGCAAAAATAGTACAAACCCCATACAGAGAGTGCCACCATAGCCCGACCCAGATACCCAGATCCATCAACTTTTAATGTTTTACCATATATATTCATCTTTCCTCCCTCCCTCCCATCTATCCATCCATCCATCCACCCATCCATCTATAATTTCACTCTTTTAAAATTTATTGTGACTTGTCTTTTGATCCAAAACATGATTTATCCTGGAGAACATTCCATGTATGCTTGAGAAGAATGTATATCCTGCTATAGTTGGGTTCAGTGTTCTGTATATGTCTGTTAGGTCTAGTTCATTTATCATATTATTCAAGGTCTCTGTTTCCTTATAGATCTTCTGTCTAGATGTTCTGTCTCTTGATGAGGGTGGTATATTGAAGTCTTTACCTATTTCGTAGAGGTGTCTATTTCTCCCTTCACTTTTGACATTGTTTGTGTCCTGTACTTTGGGGCATCCTGGTTAGGTGCATAAATATTTATGATTATTTCTTCTTGATGGGTTGCCCCTTTTATCAATATATAGTGTCCTTCTTTGTCTCTTGTCACAGCTATGGACTTAAAGTCTATTTTGTCTGATATTAGTATTGCTATTCCAGCTCTTTTTTTCTTACTGTTTGCGTGGAATATCTTTTTCCATCCATTCACTTTAAACCTATTTGTGTCTTTGGGTCTGTATTAGTCAACCAAAGGGGTGCTGACGCCAAACACCAGAAATCTGCTGGGTGTTATTAAGGGTATTTATTTGGGGTAGGAGCTTACAGTTACCAGGCCATAAAGCATAAGTTACTTCCCTCACCAAAGTCTATTTCCATGTGTTGGAGCAAGATGGATGCTGATGTCTGTGAGGGTTTAGGCTTTCTGAGATCCTCTGGGCTCAGCTCCTCTGTTTCCTCCACAAGGTCAGCTGTAGACTGAGGCTCTCTAGGCATTGCCTCTCTCCACAAGGTCAGCTGTAGACCATCAGGCGAACAGCTCTGTCTCTTTCCCTGGGGCTCCAGCTTAAGACTGCAGCTTCAAATTCCAACATCAAAACTCCAACATCTGAAACCCTCAACTCTGTCCTTTTCCATGGCTTTTATCTGTAAATCCCTACCCACCAAGAGGCGGGGACTTAATGCCCTAATGATGTGGCCCAATTAATGCCCTAATCATAACTCAGTCAGGCCCAGGTACAGATCAGATTACAAACATAATCCAGTATCTATTTTTGGAGTTCATAACCATATCAAACTGCTATAGGGTCTAAGATGACTGACTCTCCTGTAAACAACATGTAGTTGAATCATGCTTTTTTATTCATTCTGCCAATCTGTATCTTTTGATTGAGGGATTTAATCTGCTAAATTTCAGGTATTACTGTAAAGGTAGTACTTATTTCAGCCATTTTGACCTTTGGTTTATATGTATATAATCTTTTTTTTTTTTTTGGTCTCTTTTCTTTTATTGCAACCTTCTTTCCTGTATAGTTGATCTTTTTTTTTTTTATGTACCTGACCCTTTTCTTATTTCTGTTTCTGTGTATTTTAAAAATATGTTCTTTTTGGTTATCCTAGAGTTTGTGTTACACAACCTACATCTGTAACCTAATTTGGAAAGATACCAACTTAGTGACAATAGTGTACACATTCTCTGCTCCCATACCCCTGTTCTGCTCTTCATGTTGTTTTTGCCCCACATTACCTCTTTGCGTCCATTATCAAGAAATGCGCATTTTTGTTGTTGTTGTTCATTTCTATTCTGACTCTTATAGGAATTAAAAAGTCGAGTTGTATATTGAGGATGCAGTGTTAACTGGGTTTCGCATTTACACTTTTAATTACTTTTATTGAAGATCATCTTTTCTTCACTCTACTCCAATCCACTCTCTCCTGTCATTTCCTTTCAACCTGCAGAACTCCCTTTAGTAATTTTTGTAGGTCAAGTCTTTCACCAAGGAATTCTGTATCTGTTTATCTGTAAATATTTTAAATTCTCCTTTTATTTTTAAAGGACAGTTTAACTGGATGAAGAATTTCGGCTGGCAGTTTTTCTCTCTCAGTACTTTTAATATATCATACCACTGCCATCACTCCTTTATGGTTTCTCATGAGAAATTGGCACTTAGGCTTATCAAGGATCCCTTGTAAGTGACAATCACTTTCACCTTGCTGCTTTCAGAATTCTTTTTTTTAAAGATTTTTTAAATTTTTATTTCTCTCTCCTCCCCCCATTATCTGCTCTCCTATGTTAATTCGCTGTGTGTTCTTCTGTGTCTGCTTGCATTCTTGGCACCAGGAATCTGTGTCTCTTCTTTTGTTGCATCATCTTGCTGTGTCAGCTCTCCATGTATGTGGCACCATTCCTGGGCAGGTTGCGCTTTTTTTTGCATGGGGCAGCTCTACTTGAGAGGGGCACTCCTAGTGTGTGGGGCTCCCCTACCCATGGGACACCACCGTGCAGCATGGCACTCCTTGCACGCAGCAGCACTGCGCATGGGCCAGCTCACCACATGGGTCAGGAGGCCCTGGGTTTGAGCCCTGGACCTCCCATATGGTAGGCAGACATTCTATCAGTTGAGCCACTTCCACTTCCCTTCAGAATTCTCTCTTTATCTTTGGCATTTGACCTTCTGATTAGTATGTGGCATGGAGGAGGTATTTTACGGTTTATTCTTTTTTGAGTACGTTGTGCTTGTTGGACATGTATGTTTATGTCCTTTGATAAGAGTTGGGAAATTTTCAGCCATTATTTCCTCAAATATTCTTTCTGCCCCTTTTCCTTTCTCTTCTTCTTTTGGAACACTTATGATGTATGTGTTTGTGTGCTTTGTACTGTCACCTAAATCCTTGAGACACTGCTTAATTTTTTTTTTTCTGTTCTTTTTTCCATCTATTCTTCTGACTGTATGATTTCAATTGTTCTGTCTTCCAGTTTGTTGGTTCTTTCTTCTGGCTGTTCAGATCTGCTGTTTTATGCCTCTAGTGTATTTCTAATCTCCATTATTGTGCCTTTCATCCTCATAATTTCTGATATGTTTCTTTTTTAAAATTTCAGGTTCTTTTTAAAAAAATATCCGCCCCCCCACCTGTTGTCTGCTCTCTGTGTCCATTTGCTGCGCATTCTTCTGTTTCTGCTTGTCTTCTCTTTATGTGGCACCAGGAACCGATCCTGGGACCTTCCAGAGTAGTAGAGAGGTACTCAATCCCTAGTTCCGCCTCAGCTCCCTGGTCTGCTGCATATCTTATTGTCTCACCTCTGTGTCTCTTTTTGTATCATCTTGCTGTGTCATCACTCCACTTGGGCCCGCTCACCATGCATGCCAGCACTCTGTGTGGACCAGCTCATCACATGAGCCAGCTTGCCTTTACCAGGGGACTCCAGGGATCAAACCCTGGATCTCCTATATGATCGACAAGAGCCCAGTCACTTGAGGCACATCCTTCAGATTCTCTTTATGCTCTCATTTTGTCTCCTTAATATCCATTATCTCTTCTTGCATATTTTTCTTCATCTCCTTGAATTAATTAAGGAAATTTGTTTGGCTTTCTTTGATCAGTTGTCCTAAATCTCGTGTCTCCTTTGCAATTTTGATTTGTTCCCTTGACTGAGCCATACCTTCCTGTTTCTTAGAATGGCTTGTAGTTTTTTGCTGATGTCTACCCATCCGATTGTTTCAGTGTGTTAACTCTGAAGGTCATTTTCTTCTTCTTGTCTAGGGTTTTATTATTGACTGACTTTGTATTAAGGCTCTTTTTTGAGCTTGGTCCCATTTATTCCAGATCTTCAGAGTAGCCTGGGTTTAACTGTTCATATTTTCTTAGCTCTTCTTAATCTGATTCTTGCCCTGGATATATGGTATACTATTTAAGATACTTTTTATGCATTTGTTTCACCTCCTGGAGAAAGCTTCATTTCCTCTGTTCCTTCTCCAAGAATCTTGATCTGTTCTGCTTGTTTTTGTGCAGAATTTTCTCATCAGATCCTATGATTTGTTTAAATTCTCCTCATTCAGTGCCCCCTTTTCCTTACACTTTCCAGTTCTGGGATCCATCCTATTTTATACCAGTTCAGTCTTCTCTCCCGCCTTTTTTTCTGAGATGATTTTCTGCCTCTTGTTTCTCCCTTCTTAGGGTATTTTGTCCCTGGACACAGATGGGTTTCAATCCATAAAGGTGGGTCAATCTAGAAGGTCCATATTGTGCTTAGATGGTCTAGCCAATGGAGACTGGACTGAGCGTGTGCACCTCTTTCAAACAGTTCTGCTGTATTCTCTCGCTCTCTTTTTTTTTCCCCTGGAGGCCCTTTTGTGTGTGGCATTTCTCATCTTTTTGTTTTCTGCCCTGGGTCTCTGTGGACTTGGGTTCCTGTGTCTGTCTATGCATGGGGTTCTAATTCGCTGTTTTGATGACTCTATAGTCTGTATTGGTGGCAGGGGGGACCTAGCCATGGTGCTGCTGTGTGACCCCCAACTGCATGGGAGCAAGTGAGGGGGAGGGTCTGAACTGGCAGATCTGGGACAGAAATCTCTTGCTTGATCTTGGAGATTATTTTTCTTTTTCTTTGATTCAGCATTTGTGCAGTCCTTCTCCAATCGCAGACTTCCTCCAGAATTCTAAGTAAATGGAATTTGTCCTTTTATTAGTTGATTCTGAGGGGATACTTTTCCAGGGAATGTCTTACATCACCATGTTGATGATGTCACTCTCCTATCTGTCCTAGTATTTATGTTTTCTAAACATTTGATGGTAGGTTGTATAGCTCATGATCTTTGAGCATTTAAAATTTCTATGAACATTTCTGAAGAACAAGGATATTCACTTACGTAGCCACTTTAAGTACAGTTATCCAGTTCAAGAAATTTAACATTGCTATAAAGCTTATCCTTCATACTTCAGTTTTTTCAGATGTCCCAATAATGTCTTTTGGATTTCCTCCTCCATTATTAGATCCATTCTGGGATCATAATGCCTTTAGTTACCATTATCTCTTTAATCTCTCTTTTTTTAAAAATTGCAGAAATATATATATATAATATGAACTTTCCCATCTCAGTCCCAGACATGTAAACAATGATATTAATCATACAGTGCTTTGCTACCCTCACCACCATCCATTACCCAGAACTTTCCCATCACACCAAACAGAAACTGTACCTATTATGCATTAACTCCTCCCTCATCCTTCTCCCTACCCCAGCAACGTGCACTCTACTTTCTGTTACTGAATTTCTACACGCCAGCTATTTCATACAAGTGTAATCATATAACATCTGTCACCTTGTGTCTTTCTTTCTTCTCTCAATGTGATGTCTTCATGGTCCATCTATGTGGCAACATGAATCAGAACCTCACTCTTCTCTGTGGCTGAACAGTATTCTACCTTCTGTGTATCCATTCATCTACTGATGGACCTTTTGTTGCCTCCACTCCTGCCTCTGTGAATGATGCTATGAACATTGATTTACAAATATATAAGTCCGAGACTGTGCTTTCAATTCTTAAGACTATATACCTAGAAGTGGGATTGCTGGGTCATGTGGTATTTCCACAGCTACTGAACCATTCATACTCCCATTCCCACCAAAAATAAAAATGCACTAATGTTTCTATTTCTCTGCATCTCCACCTGCATTTGTTACTTTCTACTTTTTTTTTTTAAGGTACTGTGGCCAGGGATTGACTCTAGAACCTTGTGTGTGGGAAGTTGGCACTCAGACTCTTGAACCTCATCAACTCCCCTGAGTTGACTTTTTCATTTGTTTGTTTGTTTGCTTTTTAGGAGGTACTGGGGACCAAACCTGGGACCTCCCATGTGGGAAGTAGGAGCTCAATCCTTGAGCCACATCCACTTCCATTTCCTACTTTTTAAATAATAGCCATTCTAGTGGGTGTGAGTTGGCATCTCACTGTGGCTTTGATTTGCTTTCCCCGGAGGCCAGTGATACTGAGCATCTTCTCATGCGCTTCTCTCCAGCAGCTTTCAGAGTTCTCTTTATCTTTGGCATACTACACTTTTCTTTCTCAATATGGGTCTCTTTTGAGTTTATCCTATATGGAGTTTTTGAGTATCTTGGCTGTGTATATTCTTAAAGCCTTTCATTAAATTTGGGAGGTTTTCAGCTTTTATTTCTTTGAGTGTTCTTTTGGGCACTTTTTCTTCTTTACTAAGGCATGTATTTGTTTACATGATTGTATCACACAGGCTTTGTTCACTTTTCTTCATTCTTTTTCCCTTTGCTCCTCAGACTGAATAATTTCAATTGGTTTGTCTTCAAGTTCACTGGTTCTTTTCTTCTGTCAGCTACAAATTGCTGTTGAGACCCCTCTAGGGAATTTTAAAATTTCTGTTACTGCAATCTTCAGCTCTCTTTGGTTCTTTTTCATGATGTCTCTTTTTCTTGACATTCTCTTTTATCTCTCGTTTTCCTGAATTCCTTTAGTTCTTCGCCATGTTTTCCTTTAGCTCTTTGAGAATATTTAAAACTATATTTTGAAGTTTTAGTGTGGTATGTCCAAGCTCCGGTCCTACTTGTTGATGGTTTCTAATTATTTATCCTCATTTGCACACAACATTGTTCTGTTTCTGTGAATGTTTTATAATCTTTTGTTGAAACCTGGACATTTTGATATCTTAAGGTGTTATTTTTGGAATTTAGACTCTGAGGTGTCTGTTCATTAAACTTGTTTCCAGTTAGTATTATGAAAGAGATTTCCTTAAATGTCAGAAACAAACAAAAAGAAAGAGAAAGAGAAAGAAAACACCTTCCTCAGTCTTTGTAGATTGGTCTGTGCAAGTGCTTCCTTTCAGACTTAGGTGTCTTAACAGTAGGTTTAGAGAGTGGCCCAAGGTACAAGCGTAGGGTCCTTGCTTGTCTTTTCTGTGTATGTGCCTTGCTCTGGGCATGCATGTGTGACCCGAAGAATTCCCCCATTCACATGTATCCAAATTTCCCTTCGTCCCTAGGAAACTGTTTCCTTGCAGCCCTTGGCACTGACTGTGTGTCCCATATACAGCAAGTCTTTGTGCCTGACAGTTGTGATTTGACTGCTCTTTTACAGCATTCTGTAGGAGAGGCCTGTGACAAGTGTCCTAATTCAGTCCTTCAGGCTACCACCAAATGGATTTCCACACACATACATGTTCCCTATATGTGCACAAGAGTTACTCTAATCTCTCCTAATTGGGTCCAGGGACCCATATTGTGAGCACAGGGCAGAGCCAGTGATGGTGTGGAGGAAGGGGCCAGCCATGGTGCCACAAAACCCTACCATTTTTAAGTTGCCTTTTCCATGATTTGGAGCTTGCCCTGTGCTTTAGTGTCCTTGGCTATTCAAGCAAATATGTTATAGGTGGCTTAAAACAATGGGAATTTTTTAGCCCACACTTTTGAGGCTAAGAGAAAGTCCAAATCAAAGCATCCATCCAATAATAGGATTAAGACCCATCCTGGTTGGGTTGGGGCACACCTTATCTGAAATAACCTCATCTAAAGATCCTGCATACAGTAGGTTCACAGCCACAGAAATGGATTAAGTTTCAGAACATGGTTTTCAGGTGTACATCACTCCAAACCACCACGCCTTGTTACTGGAGTCCTTTACTGTCTTCTTAAGCTTTAAGAAAGATGTTTTTTTTTTATCTATCCCCCATGGCTTTTGTGTGTGTGTGTGTGTGCTGTCTGCTCTCTGTGTCCATTCACTGTGAGTTCTTCTGTGTCTGTATTTATTTATTTCCCCTCCCCTCTTGAGGCTTGCTTGCTATCTGCTCTCTCTGTCCATTCGCTGTGTGCTCTTCTGTTTTTTTGCTTGTCTCCCTTTTTTGTTGCATCACCTTGCTGAGCCGGCTCTCCGTGGTGTCTGCGGGCTGGGCGATGCTCCATAGCGCCTGTGGGTGAGCCTGCCTTCACAAGGAGGCTCTGGGACACAAACCCAGGGCCTGCCTTATGGTGGATGGGAGCCCAACTGATTGAGCCACAGCCGCTTCCCGAGAAAGATGGTTTTGCCAGCTTTTGTTTTTTGTTTTAACAATTGCTGTGGGTGGAGAGCCTTTGAACAACTCACTCTGTCATCTTGATGACCACAATTTCCTATTTTCGTCACTTTTATATTCCCACTATCTAGCATAATTATAGACTTGTAATAAGTGCTCAACAGCCATGTGTTGGATGATTGAAGGAATGAATGATAAATTCTAGAAACTTAACTATAATATCAAAGGATATGGGTATTTTTAAGTGTCTCTTTTTTTTTTTTTAAGATTTATTTTATATTTTTTCCCCACCCCCTAGTTATTTGCATTTGTGGTGTCTGTCTGTAGTATGTTCATCATCCTTTTAGGAGGTACTGGGAACTGAACTTGGGACCTCCCGTGTAGGAGGGAGGCGCCTAATTGCTTAAGCCACCTCCGCTCCCTGCTTTGTTGTATCTCTCATTACGTTTTCCTCCTTGTGTCTCTTACATCATCTTGTTATCCCAGCCCATTGCATCAGCGTGCTGTCTTTCTCATCTTTAGGAGGCACTGGGAACCAAACCTGGGACCTCCCATGTGGTCAGTCACTTGAGCCACATCCACTTCCCAAGTGTCTTTTTTTTCTCTCTCTCTTTTTGTAAAAAATGTTGCTTTCAAGCAATTTAAGAGGTTCCCACATACCCCCACCCCCCTCACCTCACTCCTCCCAAATCAACCTCTTTCATCATCATGGGACATTCATTGCATTTGGTGAATACATTTTGGAGCACTGCTGCACCACATGGATAATGGTTTACATTGTAGTTTACACTGTCCCCCAGTCCTCCCAGTGGGCCATGGCAGGACATACATTGTCCAGCATGTGTCCCTGCAGTACCACCCAGGACAACTCCAAGTCCTGAAAATGCCCCCACATCATATCTCTTCTTCCTTCTCCCTACACTCAGCAGCTCCCGTGGCCACTTTCTTCACATCAATGCTACATTTTCTTCGATTACTAATCACAATAGTTCATGAATAGAATATCAGTAAGTCCACTCTAATCCGTATTCTATTCCTCTATCCTGTGGACCCTGGGATGGTTATGTCCACTCCACCTCTATATCGAGAGGGAGCTTAGATTCCACATGGATGGTGGATGCAATTCTCCTACTTGCAGCTGTAGGCACTCTTGGCTCCCTGGTGTGGTGGTTGACATTCTTCACCTTCCTGTTAGCTGGCCAGGGTAAGTCCAATTAACCAGAGAGTAGGAGTTACAAGTCTTCTGAGGCTCAGGGCCTGGCTGTCACATGGACACTCCAGAGATTCAGGTCTCCTGAGTATACATCAACCCTAGTGCCTACCACAGGTCCGGTAAAAGTGACAGAAGAGGCATGTGTAAAAGGTCACATCTGAGTCCAACTCCATCACACTCAGGAACACAAACTCCAAAAAGGGCCAGTTGACATGGCACTGAACTCCAGAGCCATCTCAACTATGGCAGGGGAGGAATACTGGTGTGGAGTGTTATTAATGGAGGGCACATGGTTGGGAGGGAGTTCTCCAGGGCATGTGTACAGAGTACATTAAAATGTTTGGATATTTTCATAGTGGTTACAGTTAAAAACGACAACCAAGTGTCTTTTGATATATTGCCAAATTGTACTCTACAAAGATTTATGGAGTTTATGAGTAGACAGGTTCACTGTCCCCTGGATATTATTTCAGTATCAATGGATAACATTTTTTCACTGGCTTAAGACCCATTTGTATAGCTTCATGTATAAAAAATAACATTTCCAAACAGATGTTCTGTCTCTTAAAATTAAATGGGTAGTTTATTACTATCATTGAAAAATACTGTACCTTGTGTGCTTTTCACAGCATTTTTTTACAGTGGCAATTCATGCATTATAGAGGAAGAAATTTGAGGTTCAGAGAGATTAATTTGTCAAAGCTCTAGGATTCCTTTGTTTATAGATAGAAACTTTTACTTTCAACTTTCTGAAATTAGAAACAACTACTTCCTTAATTGGTGTGCTAAGTCAGCAGTCGGTTGCTTCTAAGGGAAGGTGGCACAGAACTTACAGAAATAAAAGACAGAGAGAAACACGAGAGAGGAACTAAGGATGGAGTCAGGGGGCTCTCAGCTTCGAAAACTGAGAGCCTCGATCCTAGTTTCCACCTTGTTTTTATTGGAAACTACTAAGCAGCTATTTGCTATCAGGACTGTAACATCATCTACAATAATAGGGAACAACTGCAACGTCTACTATAAGGAACAGGTCATACAAAGTTCAAATACAATTTAAACTCTTTTTCCCACAGTTAATAATGCTAAAAGCTTTATAGATTTTTTAAAAATGACAGTCATTTGTATATTACACTGCTGGTATAAATATTTTTTCATCTGCATGGTTATCTGAATTGATAGTTTTGTTTGCTGACTTCATAAAAACAGGTCTCAGCATCAGACATTTCAGTGTCTATCTACCTATCTACGTGTCTGTCTATATATATATACACATGTATGAGAGAGAGAAAGAGAAACATAACTTTGGGGTTTTTTTTTTCTTTTTGAAGATTTATTGTATTTATCCCCCCTACTCCTGTTGTTTGTGCTCGTTGTCTGTTCTCTGTTGTCTGTCCATTTGCTGTGTTCTCTCTGTGTCTGCTCATCTTCTCTTTAGGCAGCACCAGGAATGAAACCTGGGACCTCCTTAATGAGAGAGAGGCACTCAATTGGTTGAGCTACTTCAGCTCCCTGCTTTGTTGTGTCTCTCATTGTCTTCCTCTTTGTGTTTCCTTGTTGTGTCATCAGCTCGCCACATCTGCCCATCATGCCAGCTTGCTATCTTGCTCATCTTCTTCAGGAGGCACCAGGAACCAAACCCAGGCCTCCCATGTGGTAGGCAGGAGCTCAGTTGCTTGAACCACATCTGTTTCCCACAAATATGTTTGATATTAGAATTTTCAGTAGTAGAAAAGTAGCTTGCTCCTTGTTTTATATTACAACTTTACTAGATATTCATACTCATGATGGTAAGTTTTAATAAGTATTTGTTCTTCCACAATTTGTTATGAAGAAGTATTTTATTAAAGTATATATTTTTAAAATGTTGCCCAACTAGACACCAGAGATACTGATGCATCAATGTAAAATTTAATTATATGTATATAAAATAATAAAGCTAAATGATGTTCAGCAAACAGGCTTAAAGAAAAGAGAATAATGTAATTGCTGCAAGCAGGAAAATTATTTAAAAGATTTTATTTGAAATAAAGTCAGTGAAATAATACAAGTGACATAACTTACATTGAGAGAAAAGTTCTGAAGTTAGAGATAAAAAAAATTTTTATTAATAATGACCATCCCATTTTTTATTGATGTGAATAGTTTGTAGATGTTGTGCTTAAAATATATGTTATGTCATCTACTGGATTTGTAATCTTACATACTTATGAAAGCCCAGGCAGTGTTACTTAGTTCCCCCTTTGTCTGAAAAAAAAAAACCTTCCCAAATAACTATGTCAAGAATCTTTTTTCCTTTATTCTGAACGTCCTCAAATCTTCTGTATTTTGAACACTTTGAGAGATATTAATGTAATATTATCATAACATTTAATTACCACTTGAGACCTATGATATATTTTAAATCTTTAATTTTTCTAGTTGGCTTGGACCCCTTTTCTGGCTGCATTTAGTGTGGGTCTACAAGACTGTGATGATACTGAAGTAGCCTCTCTTTGCCTGGAAGGTATAAGATGTGCAATCAGAATTGCATGCATTTTCAGTATTCAGGTAACAACGAATTTTGCCTTTGTAGCTAGTATGAAAAAATGTAAATTACTTATGTCATTACTATAATTTAAATGACAGTGCTTTTTATAGTCTGACTTATTAAAAAGTTAATTCCAAATTTATGGTAGAATTTAAATTAGTAACATTTAGCTTCTGACAAATTATGATGGAAGGGGTAGTTCCGTTGGTCTAAAATTCATCATTATAATTTTGGTTGCAGTTTTTTTCTCTATAAAATAGCAGTTGCATAAGGAGTGCAGTATATAACATTCATGAAAGCTATTAGTTCCCTCTACTAATTTTTAAGCTTT